>NW_021307227.1:0-1141 GCF_002162155.2 Triticum dicoccoides
GAAAAAGGAAGAAAAAAAGAAAAAGGAAGAAAACAACAGAAGAAAAAAAGAAAGAAGAAAAAAAAGGAAGAAGAAAAAAAGAAAGAAGAAAGAAAGAAGAAAGAAAAAGGAAGAAGAAAAAACAAGAAAGAAAAAGGAAGAAGAAGAAAGAAAGAAGAAGAAAACAAAAGAAAAACAGAAGAAAAACAAGAAAAAGGAAGAAAAAAGGAAAAAGGAAGAAAACAACAGAAGAAAAAAAGAAAGAAGAAAAAAAGAAAGAAGAAAAAAAAAGGAAGAAGAAAAAAAGAAAGAAGAAAGAAAGAAGAAAGAAAAAGGAAGAAGAAAAAACAAGAAAGAAAAAGGAAGAAGAAGAAAGAAAGAAGAAAGAGGAAGAAGAAAGGAAGAAGAAGAAAAAAAGAAAAGAAAAAAAGAGTGTGGCCAGCACCCCCCGCCCTGCACATGGGCCATCCCGACCCCACATATATTCGTCTCCATCCGCATCCCTGGCCAAACCCTAGCCACTCTACTCCAAGCTCTGTTCGGACAATTTGTTTATACGGAGAGGGGCGGCGAGGGGGGCGGCGATGCGCGCGGTGTTTTTTAGGGATCGAGAGGGGACGGCGAGGGTTATAAATGTGTTGTCCTCGCCTCCCCTCTCCGTGACGCCGTCGTCTGCCGCCCCGTCTCGCGCTCTACCGCGACACCCTCTCCCACCCCTTCCTCGCCTTCTCCTTTCGCCACCGCCCTTTCGCCACCGCCACCGCCACCGCCCCCCTTCTTCACTTAATTAATTTGTTTTTACTACATGTTTTCAGGACTGACATAATGGCGGACGATAGAGCTGACCCGATTATGGACAACTATGATCCGGACGGTGAAGCACATATGTTCGGCATCATAAACGGCGATATTCTATATGTGCCGACCGGAGAAGAAGAAGATGATATCTCTTCTTATCTGAACCTTGACGGTGAAGATGAAGGGCGCCGTCAGCAAGATGATGCCGAACAAACGTCGATAAACGACGATCTTCAAATGGAAGTAGCAACCACCTCCGGCGCCGAGGTATATATATACATTGAGCCTCTGGTGATACAAACTAACTGATTTGAATAAATATGTGTGTACTAACGCGCGCGACTCTTTCTTATTTTAGCCCTCG
>NW_021307228.1:0-1195 GCF_002162155.2 Triticum dicoccoides
GAAGCCCAATTTAACCTTGGTGAAGTGTAAGCCAGCTTACAGTATTCGGCTTCATTTGGACCGGATTAGGCCTTGTAAGCTGTGTCATTTCACTGTAAGCCGAGGGCCATGCTCGGCTTATTTGCTGCGCCACGAATCTCCCAGGGGTTGGCACGTGTCTGGATTGGCCCCCTAAATACACTCGGCATATATGGGCATTCGATGCTAAATAGTGGGGAGTACTTCAGAAAATAATGGATGGATGTGGACACATGGACTCCTCTTCATCAAAATACGACACATGGGCTTGTGAATGGATGCGGACACAGGCACCTTAAGTGCTTGGGGACCAAGACTTTGAAGTGACCGGATGTTCACACAGGCACGGTGCTTTCAAATGGGGTAGCATGTCGGAAAATAATTGTGCTTTTTTTAATTCTCCTGAAGAAATAATTTAGCTTCAACCACAAGACTAGCATCGACTTGACCGTCATAACATTCAGGTTCCCTCTGGCTTGTCCTTGTTGGCTTCAACAACAAGACTAGCATTATCCACTCACCAAGCCATGACAACTCGCACCAAACAAGTCACCACAGGGGCAAAATCTCTCTGGATCTACATTGATCATTGCCGTTACCAAACGGCAACTCTCTCATGAGCACAAGGACCAACTCAGCCAAACAGCTCAAGAACACGTTGGAATTTTGTGCCGCGCAACTGATTTGCGGCTTTTCTGTTTTTGTTGTTTTTATTCCTTGTGTAACAGCCATGCCCGATCAAGACGCCATGCCCGTGGCGGACGTGCCACCCCACGTCGTTAGGATCATGGCCACGCATACGCTGCTACCGGCCCGCTGTGCTCGCATCATGACCTGGCCCTTCTACTTTCACTAGTAGAAAAACAACCCTATGTTCACCTCATTAGTTCCGTTTAAATTACGGACCAGCACTAATGTGACCATTAGTACCGGTTTCAACGGCTAGGCGGGCGGGCATCATTAATCCCGGTTCGTGTTGAACCTTTAGTCTCGGTTTGTGGCACGAACCGGGACTAAAGAGGTAGTGGCAGGCTGGTGTCAGGCTGGGGCCCCACCAGGCCCTTTAGTCCCGGTTCATGGCACGGACCGGTACTAGTAGCTCACATTTAGTCCCGGTTTGTGTCATGAACCGGGACTAAAGGTTTTCCTATATAAACCCTTCGTCCAGCACGCGATC
>NW_021307229.1:0-1198 GCF_002162155.2 Triticum dicoccoides
CGGGCTGTAGCACTGGGCTAGCAGGACTCCGGTAAACCGGGCTGTAGCGGGCTAACAGGACTCCGGTACTCAAAGCGTGACATTTCCCCGAAGGGACAGACACAGGAACGAAGAAGGACACATGTCGGCCAGCCTAAGTGTTCCAGAGCAGTAGCAAGCTACCATGGCTCAGCGGTAACACTAGGAGACATTTCCCGGTAAGAGAGGCTACTAAAGATAAACAACTAGATAGTCAGATCCCACACATACCAAGCATTTCAATCATACACACAATATGCTCGATATGTGCAAATACAACGAAGCATCACAACATGACTCTATGACACAAGTACTTTATTTAAGGCTCATAGAGCCATACATGACATACACAAAGGTACGGGTCTCACGACCCCACATACAAGTCATACAGTCATACAAACCAGCAGCGGAAGTAACTTGTCTGAGTACAGACAACTAGTAAAATAAAAGAGGCTTGGAAATCCTAGCTATACTACGTGGTCCTTCACAAGCTCAGGGTCACCACCTGGGTCTTTAGCCTACTCGTTGATGTCAACGTCTACATAGAACCCATCAGAAGGGGTTGCAGCGTCTTCTGTAAAAATGTAGATTATAGCAACATGAGTACAAAGGTACTCAGCAAGACTTACATCAGATCCTACATACATGCATAGTATCAAGAAGGGTTGGTGGAGTTATTGCAGCAAGCCAGCTTTGACTCTTGGCTAAACTATCCTATGATACTCCAACTTGAAATGGTTTTGCGCACACGAGTCCACTACTCACCACTTCAATACACTACCGAGGATCCATCTCCGTCTTCCTACGGAAGAGCCATCCTCGGCACTCACACTTATCTTGAGGCTTTTAGTAGTTTCCATTTACTTGTCTATGAACTGTATAGGCAACCAAGTAGTCCTTTACCGCGGACGCGGCTATTCGAATAGATCATGTTAACCCTGCAGGGGGTACTTCTTCATACACGCTCTCACCACTTACCGTCGTTTACACGACATGTACTCGGCAACCTTCAAGCGGAAGCCCAACGTGGGTGTCGGCCACGACCTACCTAATCACCTAAGCCTCCAGTCCAGGTTTATCGCCTATTCAGGTTCCATCCGCAGGGAGTCCGGCCGAGGTTTCCCATACGGCCCCGAACGATGTGAACAGGGTTCCCGAGATACCTAACGGGTATTCGGTA
>NW_021307230.1:0-821 GCF_002162155.2 Triticum dicoccoides
GAAGGATACTAAGTAGCTCTTGACAGCAAGATATAAGTGAAGATCACAACGGCAGTGAAGATAATGATGAAAAACAACTGCCAAGCAGGATATACAACAACTCTCTCTCCAACTTTCCTCTTGAAAAGTTTGAGACAATTTTCTGATAAATTCTTTCAAAGAATGCTACTAACTCAAGCTTTCCAATGCAAAAAGAATCACTCAATTCCGAGTTGATATGAGGAGTCAAAGAATTCTAAAACTGGCCTGAAAAATTGGAACAAGTTGTGTTCACGAACTTCGGAGGGCAAAAAGACCTATTTAGAAGCCGATTTTGAGGTGTCAAATATTGAACTAGCTTCTGCAACTATTTAGATGCGGCTCGTCGCTATCTTCAATTTGAGTACTCACGGAGCCAAAACTGACTTCGTATGAGGAAGATACACATGTTTCAGTGCGCAAAACAGATTCCAATCCGAATTCAGGTACGAGATTGATTCTAGATAGATCCAATTTTTTTTTTCTCTTTTTTTTTCTCACGCCTTTTTTTTTCTTTTTCTTCTCCCTCTTTTTCTTTTTTTTTCTTTCCTTTTTTCTCTCTTTTTTTTTCTTTATCTTCTTTTTCTCCCTCTTTCCAAGACAAACTAGATAAGATGCAGATTCGATCAGGCGAAGATGTGAGTGACCTCAACTATGATTATGACAATAAACAGTGCGTAGCACATGGTGGAAATTGGTGGATGGGATGGTGGACAGCGGATGGGATAATGATGCAGCGGCTGCGTGACTAATGTGAACAGAACTCGAAACTCTAAAGGAACTAGACACTAAGACCAGCAACT
>NW_021307231.1:0-2068 GCF_002162155.2 Triticum dicoccoides
TTTTCTATTTTTTTCTGACATTTGTTTGGTTTAATAAAAATACTAAACCATTTTATTTGCTTATGCCAATTTTTGTAGGGGCTAATGGTATTATTCCAGAGCTCCTCAACAAAAGGCACAATTTTTGGACATATATTTCAAATATATAATAATATATATCCAAAGCAAATAATTATCGAATTAATCCAAATGGCCAAAATAATTATCCATGAGCTCCTAAAAATATTGTTTTGATTTTTATCTCTGTCCAATATTTTCAGAGAGCAACATGAGCATTTTCTTGGACCCTTTTGGAGAAATTTTTATTTGGGTCATTTTCAAAAATGATTCTGAGGGTTCCACCAATCCTCATTTCAAATTTAAATGAAATTTAGATATGATGCACAAATGGCTAGCTAGACTAAGTCATACCAGACTAGGGATGTGACAACTCGCCCCCACTTGAAAGAATCTCGTCTCGAGATTCAGGGGTCGACGGAAAGAAAACGGGGTACTCCAGTCGAAGACGATCTTCGCGCTCCCAAGTAGCTTCTCTCTCGGAATGATGAGACCACTGAACTTTGAGAAACTTGACGTTCTGACGTCGGGTAACACGCTCTGCTTGATCAAGAATGCGAACCGGGTACTCTCGGTATGTGAGGTTATCTTGGAGATCAAGCGTTTCGTGGTCCACTCCGCGGATGGGATCCGAGAAGCAACGCTTGAGTTGAGAGACGTGGAAGACATCATGAACTCGAGAAAGATGTGGGGGTAGGTCCAACTGGTAGGCAACCTCTCCTCGTTTAGCGAGAATGCGAAAAGGACCAATGTAACGAGGAGCCAACTTGCCGTTGATACCGAAACGATGGGTACCCTTCAAAGGAGTAACCCGAAGGTAAGCTTGGTCGCCAATTCCATAAGTCATATCCTTATGATGACGATCGTACTGGCTCTTCTGACGAGACTGGGCTGTTTTCAAATTCTCACGAATGATGCGAACTTGCTCTTCTGCCTCCTGGATCATATCCGGTCCAAAGAATTGTCTTTCACCGGTTTCTGACCAGTTCAAAGGTGTTTGACATCTTCGTCCATAGAGAACCTCAAAAGGAGCTTTCTTGAGGCTGGATTGGTAGCTGTTGTTATAAGCAAATTCGGCGAAAGGAAGACATTTCTCCCAATCCATACCGAATGAGATAACGCAAGCTCTGAGCATGTCTTCGAGAATTTGATTGACCCGTTCCACCTGACCACTCGACTGAGGGTGGAAAGCGGTACTGAAGGAAAGATGGGTTCCCATGGCAGTTTGGAAACTCTCCCAGAAATGAGAAGTGAAAAGACTACCACGGTCTGAATTGATCTCTAGTGGAACACCATGGAGTGACACTATTCGAGAAATGTATAAGTCAGCAAGCTGACTAGCAGTGATACTCTCTCGAACAGGAAGGAAGTGAGCCACTTTGGAGAGACGATCAATGACTACGAAGATAGCATTATTCCCTCTCTTGGTCCTGGGAAAGCCGGTGATGAAGTCCATACCAACTTTATCCCATTTCCATTCAGGAATAGCTAAAGGCTGAAGGGTGCCAGCAGGTCTTTGATGCTCTGCCTTAACGCGACGACATACGTCACATTTAGCAATGAACTCAGCGATTTCTCTCTTCATCCTAGTCCACCAGAACCTCTGGCGTAGGTCCTGATACATCTTAGTACTACCGGGATGAATCGTGAGAGGAGATTCATGCGCCTCCTTAAGAATCAGTTGTCGAAGATGTTGATTCTTGGGAACCACCAAGCGATTCTCAAAGAAAACAACACCACGATCATCCATAGTGAAACATCCACCAACTCCCTTCTTAATGTTTCTCTTGATCCGGGAAATTCCTGTGTCTTGCTTTTGAGCTGCGATAATCTGATCCTTAAGATCAGGTTTCGCCACCAGGGTAGAAAGGAATCCGTGAGGAGCAATGTGAAGATTAAGCTTACAGAATTCCTCATGGAGAAGTGGTTGGCCTTGCTGCAACATGAGATTGTTGCAATAGGATTTACGGCTTAGAGCATCAGCCATGACATTGGCTTTGCCTGGGGTGTA
>NW_021307232.1:0-3963 GCF_002162155.2 Triticum dicoccoides
AATAGTACTTGTTTCTGGATAGGGTCAACTTGCCTATGATTGAAATTTGTATTGCTCGCTAAATGCATAGTTACCCCCCTGGTTTGTTTTGTGTATTTTGCTCATGTGTTGCCTGGGCCATATGGTTGTAGTTGCTTGTATAGCTTCATGAATTGCCCAAACTTTGCATTTGAGTTGCCTTGCTGAAAACAGAAAAGAAACTATTTTTGGCACTGTTTTTGTGTAGAAGAAGGATTGACCACCATTGTGACTTCATGTCAACAGGTCGTATGATGCACATCATGTCAGATTTCTATGGGACAGAACTCATTGTACCTTATGGCACTAAACACATTAAAAACCCCAAGACGCTCTTGAACAAGGATGATACAAAAGAAGGGGATATGATAGAGACAGTTGCTTACTTTAAAGATCAGCAGAGAGAGGATCCAGATTTTTTTTACAAGATAAAATATGATGAGGAAGACAGGGTTGAGAATATTTTCCGGGTCGATGGTGCAGCAAGGAAGGCGTACGTGGAATCTTATCATGATTGTATCTCCTTTGACACAACGTATATGACTAACATGTACAACATGCCCTTTGCACCATTCATTGGGATTAACAGGCATGGGCAGTCGTTCATGTTGGGTTGTGGCTTTGTTAGGCAAGAGTTGGCATCGAGCTTTGATTGGCTATTCCAGACCATCCTTGAGGCAATGCATAATGTAGCACCCACCAACATCATAACCGACCAAGACATCGCAATGGCACAGTCAATTAAAAAGATCTTTCCTACAAGTGTGCACCGCTGTTGCCGCTGGCATATTATGAAAAAAGCACAAGAAAAGCTTGGAGCATTGCTGGGGCGAAACCCTGGCTTGTCCAAAGATTTCAACAGCTGTGTTGACTTCAGCTTGACGCCGGAAGAATTTGAGGCAAGGTGGTGTGAGCTGATGATGAAGTATGAGGCTATGACTGACTCCCACTTCGAGAATCTATACAAGTACAGAGAGACATGGGTGCCCTGCTACTTCAAGCACCAATTCTTCCCTTTCTTGCAGTCAACTAAACGCAGCGAGGGGTTCAACGCTGTCCTTAAGCGATATGTGAACCCACACAAGTCCATTTTGAACTTTGTGAAGCAATATCAGAAAATCCAAACACACATACTAGTCCGGGAGGGTTCAAAAGACTACAGGATAGGACATTTACAGACTGAAATATGGTCATCTTACCCAATAGAGAAGCAGGCATACGGTTCGTATACTAGGGACTTGTACGAGAAGTTTCGTGATGAGTTTCAGTTGACTACAAGGTACAATGTGCGACCACATGGTGAAAACTTGTATGAGGTTTACCCCAATCAAGAGTGGGTTGCCAAATATGGTTCTATGGGCTATTTTGTCACGGTGGAAGCTAGTGCTGGAGACTACATATGTGACTGCTGCAAGGTTGAGAGGGACGGCATGCTTTGCTGCCATATCTTGAAAGTTTTCAACCACCTTGGTGTTGATGAAATCCCAGCGCAGTACATACTTAAAAGGTGGACACCTATGGCAATTCCCAACGCACCCCCTGCTGTCGAAGAGCAACCTGATGAGATGCCACCACAATCGAAAAAGGAACTCAGGCATGCAAATTTGATGATGGATTTTGGTAGTCTTGCCCGGGTTGCTAGTGCGTCAGATGCTGCGACGGATATTGTAAAGAAACATATGCGTGGTGCGCGTCATGAAATCAAAAATCTCAACATGTCAAAGAAGAAGAAACCGGCAGCACCAACAAGTGGGCCCTTTGGTGGTCCTCCACCATCAGCTGATGGTTCTGCACCACAACCGAGTAACTCTCAGGCAACTGGTGGCCCTGCGGTGCGTCCTGGATGGCCTTCACAAGCCCCTTCTGGACCTGGGCAGCAGAGACCTGCTTCTGCGCCACCACCAAGAAACACTCAGGCAACTAGTGGCCCTGCGGTGCGTCCTGATGAACATGCACAAACTGCTTCTGGACCTAGGCAGCAGCGACCTACTTCTGCAATGCGGAGAAAAAATGCACCAAACCTAACTGGCAACTCTATGAGTGAGGTTAGACACCAACAGACAGCATTCGGGGGTGCAGCGATGCGAAAAAGGGCTGTACCACTACCCACACAAGGCTGCTGGCCTGTACAGCAACTGTCAGGATATGTGCCACTGAACAGTGGAGCAGCGCCGCAATTTTCAAGGGGCTCAACAATGACAAGGCCTGTGCAAGCGCTAAGAGGAGCTGCGCCACAACTTTTGATGGATACGGCACTAGCAAGAGGGCCTGCGCGACCTCCTATGGGTCCTAGACCAGCAATTTGGCCTGCACCACAGACTATGGTGGCTATACAACCACCGCGGGGGCCTAACGCAGCAAACACAACCTATGTGGCTGGTCCTGGACTGGCACCATTGCCTGCATCAACAGCAATGCTGGATGGCTGGATTGGGCAGCATCTAGAGTCTTCAATAACACAGGAAGAAAATGCCAATGCAATTTCATCTCCTACTGCGCAAGCTCCTGGTGGATATGCGCACCAGTCGCTCAGTATGGCATCTCTACATGCAGCTGTTGCAGCCGCACAAGGTACTACGATGGTTGAACCACAGTTTGGAAGACCTGCTACCACACTTGGCCCTACAATTCCTAGAGACCCTCCAAAATCAACAACAAAAGGGAGGGCAAAGTCAAAAAGAATTCAATCAGCACTTGAGCTGCATCCGAAAAGAAAGAACAAGTGCAGCTATTGTGGTTCTTTTAACCACAATGGTGCAAGCTGCCCGACCAGATTGGTGTAATGGTCACACAGTGACCAGATGGCTGAAAAAGATGTGTCGAATGGCATTGACGAGTTAAACTATTTGTTGGTCTGTATGTTTGAACATCCTAAACTATTATTTATGGTTTACAGTTTCTTGTGGCTGACTTGCCTGGTTATAAGTTTTGAGTTGCCTGGTTATAAGTTTTGAGTTGCCTGTTGTGAGATTTGAATTGCCCCGCAAACACCCTTGCCCCCCCCCATAATATTCGAAAACTTACATACATAAGATTCTGCAATTCTATAAAATGCAACAATTCCCTGGTTATGTAATGATCATACTATTTGTCTTCCATTTGTCTTTTATGGGTTCTTCTGAATAACTTGCCTCAAAATAAAGCTTAAATTGCCTGTTTATGCAATAGAATTGCCTGGTCCAAGTTGTTATACAGGCAACTCCTCCCCCGGCACTCCAAAATTCACAAAAGAGCAAAAAAGAAACAACACGTGCATTTTACATGGATGTAGCGCACGTGGGGGGAGAAAAAACTGACCTATGCTAACTTGAGTATGGTTTTCCATGGAGCAGTGTTGTTGGCGTTGTCAACCCACATGTTAGTCAAATGTTTCCTGATGCTTGGAATGTCATCAGCTGTGAAATTTGGAACAACCCTTGCCTCCCAACCGTTTGCTATCGTCAGAGCAAAAACACCACAGTCGAACCTAAACAAAAAATTGAAAAAAGAACTGGATGCTTACTCTATGTAGTATTGTGTCGCTTGTAAAAAATTGAACAAGACCATAGTTAATATGTGAAAAAGAAGTGGATGCTTACTCATTATTTTGTTTTGGAACGTCGATGTTGGTAAGCCCAAACTCATCCAGCGAGACGCGGGAACTGGCGTAATGCTCTTCCCATAGAGACTGAAAACTTGCAACCATCTTCCTTGCGCAAACATCTAAAGACTTGTTTTTGAGCGTCCTCCAAGAATCAAGAGTTTCAAAACGTCGATCCCTTATGTTCACATTAAAAATCCAGTAATGATTGCCTGTTTTAGGTTTTGTCTTGTTGATGTTCTCTAACACTGGGAACATAATCTGTTAGAAAAAACAAAAATTGGTTAGTAGAAAAAAATACAAATACTAGAAACTGGACTGAAGAAGCAAACAATGCACATGCCAGTTTTGTGCTAGTGTGAGTA
>NW_021307233.1:0-2126 GCF_002162155.2 Triticum dicoccoides
ATAGTATGGGTTCCCTATGACCAAAAGAGATAAACAAACATGTAGAAAACACCGTCTTCGATCTTTTTTTTCTTCAGAGAGAATAGCTAACCGAAGAAGGCCTAAAACCGAAACATGAAACACTTAGCATAAGATTAGCCCAATAAAGGGTTGTTATCATCCTCCAAAACACAAAGTAGGGAAATGACCTTACAATCTCCCCCTTTTTGGTGGATGTCGAATTTCGGGTTCCGGCAGACCCTTGAGGTTTGAACACTGGGGTGCGCGCGGAGATTTCACCTTCTACCTACCTGCACCCCTCCGCCTCACTAAGATCTAAGCTATGGAAAGAACAGCACAAGAGACACAGGGTTTATACTGGTTCGAGCCACCGTTGTGGTGTAATACCCTACTCCAGTGTGTGGTGTGGTGGATTGCCTCTTGGGCTGATGATGATGAGCAATACAAGGAGGAACAGCCTCGCGAGGGTCTGTTCTTGGCTGGGGCGACGAACTGCTAGGAGGTGTTCAGTCACCCTTCTCTCTCTCTCTCTTCTCGATTGCGATCCGATCTCGGTCTCGATCCCCCTCTTCTGTGGGTGGCTAGCCCTATTTATAGGCAAATGCCCTAGGCCTCTTCCCAAATATTAGGCGGGAAGGGCGCCAACAATTGACCATTTTGGAGGGGAACATCTGGTACACTTATCCTGACTAAAGTTGGTCCTCGCCTGCTAAAGGCTCTGGTGGTGACGCTTGCTTGGGCTCCACAATGACTTCCTCCCTGCCGTTGGACTAGTCTTGGTCTCGTTGCACCGAAACGGGTGCCTTTGCTTGATGCTCTCGCCTGCGCTTGCTCCCTTTGCACCAAAGAGGAAAGGAGGACATTGCGCGGGCTAGCGCCTGCCTGGCGCCCTTGGTCGTCATGGCTTGCGTCACGGGCACCTCATGAGGTACCTCGTCTTGATCTCTCCGCCTCCTCGCGAGCCAGCCTGATGAGGCCGTGCCCGAGGAAGCTCCGTGTCGTCCGCCCTGCGAGGCTTGGCCCCTCGCGAGGGTCTTGGGTTTGTGTTGATGAAGATGGGCTGTGCTGGGCCCCCCTTTGAGCCACGCTGCAGGCCGCAGGCAGGCAAGTCTGGGGACCCTCGTTCCCATAATGCCGACAGTAGCCCCCGGGCCCAAGGCGCGCCCGGACTTGGCCGTGCAGTGAGGCGAAAAGGCAAGTGCGAAGCGCCGCGGGCCCTAATAGCCTGCGGCCTTGGGCACCGCGTGGCGGTTGATTGGACGTGGGCGTCTCCACTTCCCCACGGCGCCTCGGCAACTGCACGGATTGGACAAGTCCCTGCATGCAAAGCGGGTCATGATCACCTGCGATTGTGGGGACCAACGGTTGGCCCTCGCCGGTTATAAGTACAGATCGGCGCGCGCCCTTCCAGTTCATTCCCCCTTGCTTCTCCTTCTTCTTCATGGCCCCATCGAGGAGGTTCTCGGCTACAGAGAAGGGGAAGACTCGCCAGGTTGAGCCTGCCTCTCCCCCACCCAAGCGCGGCCGAGGGCACCCTCGCAAACATCCTGTGGCCACCACGGCAGCTCCCCACGGCCGTGGAGACGATTTCTAGCACGGTGACGGGCGGACTACTGCGGCCGGGGGGCGCGCTGCAGTCGCACGTCCCCTTAGGCCACGCTTTCACGCTGTAGAGGTGCTGCCGGAGTTCGTTGTGTGGTCGGCGGAGCCGACTAGCACCCGGCTTCAACTTCCTCGCTTCCTCCTCGGCGAGCTCCCGGCCGGCGCCCCGGGCGGCCTCTGGCTTCAGGCAGACGGCTGCTGCAGCCGGGCCTCATGGGCTTCACTGGAGGTCTCCGCAGCCGGGAGCCTGGCCTTGACCCACGGTTGGCAGACGTTTGCCCGCGCGTGTGGCCTGAGCCGTCGGTGCACCCTGCACTTCAAGTTTGATGGCGATGCCACCCTCTACGTGAGGGTGTTTGGGGAAGATGGTCACCACGCAGGGTGCTGTCCTGAGGACGACGACCGCGGCCGGGGACCCAGCCCCGGCGATGATGGAGAGGGCAGCGCTCGTGTGATTGGCGGCACTCAGGGTTCCCCAAGCTTCACCGGTTCTTCTTCAGGCGGCGACTCTTCTAGCGATGACC
>NW_021307234.1:0-2273 GCF_002162155.2 Triticum dicoccoides
ATGGGCTTTTTATGGGCTTTCATGGAGAGCGCGAAAAATAATTGGGTCAAAATAAATCAACATTGTGGGAATTGAACACAGGACCTTCTGTCTAGATCTTCGATGTAACTAATTAAGCGAATGAGCAAACTAAAGGAAGGATTGTGTCCTTTTCTTGGTTTGGTTTAGTCCTTTTCGTTTGGTCAATCTGGGCCAGGTACTTCTATGTTGATTTCTATATTGAAAGGAAGGATCCATAGGCTTCAATGTGTTGGGGCTACTAAATTAAAAAAGGAATTATCCTACTATTAAAGGGAATAGGTGTTCTTGGTTTGGTTTAGTCCTTTTCATTTGGTCAATCTAGGCCAGGTACTTCTATGTTGGTGGGCCTTTTATGGGCTTTCATAGAGACCGCGAAAAATAATTGGGTCAAAATGAATCAACATTGTGGGAATTGAACTCAGGACCTCATGTCTAGATCTTCGATGTAACTAATTAAGCGAATGAGCAAACTAAAGGAAGGATTGCGTCCTTTTCTTGGTTTGGTTTAGTCCTTTTTGTTTGGTCAATCTGGGCCAGGTACTTCTATGTTGATGGGCCTTTTATGGGCTTTCATAGAGACCACGAAAAATAATTGGGTCAAAATAAATCAACATTGTGGGAATTGAACACAGGACCTTCTGTCTAGATCTTCGATGTAACTAATTAAGCGAATGAGCAAACTAAAGGAAGGATTGCATCCTTTTCTTGGTTTCGTTTAGTCCTTTTCATTTGGTCAATCTGGGCCAGGTACTTCTATGTTGATTTCTATATTGAAAGGAAGGATCCATAGGCTTCAATGTGTTGGGGCTATTAAATTAAAAAAGGAATTATCCTACTATTAAAGGGAATAGGTACTCTTGGTTTGGTTTAGTCCTTTTCGTTTGGTCAATCTGGGCCAGGTACTTCTATGTTGATGGGCTTTTATGGGCTTTCATAGAGACCGCGAAAAATAATTGGGTCAAAATAAATCAACATTGTGGGAATTGAACACAGGACCTTCTGTCTAGATCTTCGATGTAACTAATTAAGCGAATGAGCAAACTAAAGGAAGGATTGCGTCCTTTTCTTGGTTTCGTTTAGTCCTTTTCGTTTGGTCAATCTGGGCCAGGTAATTCTATGTTGATTTCTATATTGAAAGGAAGGATCCATAGGCTTCAATGTGTTGGGGCTACTAAATTAAAAAGGAATTATCCTACTATTAAAGGGAATATGTATTCTTGGTTTGGTTTATTCCTTTTCATTTGGTCACTCTGGGCCAGGTACTTCTATGTTGATGGGCCTTTTATGGGCTTTCATAGAGACCGCGAAAAATAATTGGGTCAAAATGAATCAACATTGTGGGAATTGAACACAGGACCTCATGTCTAGATCTTCGATGTAACTAATTCAGCGAATGAGCAAACTAAAGGAAGGATTGCGTCCTTTTCTTGGTTTGGTTTAGTCCTTTTTGTTTGGTCAATCTGGGCCAGGTACTTCTATGTTGATGGGCCTTTTATGGGCTTTCATAGAGACCACGAAAAATAATTGGGTCAAAATAAATCAACATTGTGGGAATTGAACACAGGACCTTCTGTCTAGATCTTCGATGTAACTAATTAAGCGAATGAGCAAACTAAAGGAAGGATTGCATCCTTTTCTTGGTTTCGTTTAGTCCTTTTCGTTTGGTCAATCTGGGCCAGGTACTTCTATGTTGATTTCAATATTGAAAGAAAGGATCCATAGGCTTCAATGTGTTGGGTCTATTAAATTAAAAAAGGAATTATCCTACTATTAAAGGGAATAGGTACTCTTGGTTTGGTTTAGTCCTTTTCGTTTGGTCAATCTGGGCCAGGTACTTCTATGTTGATGGGCCTTTTATGGGCTTTCATAGAGACCGCGAAAAATAATTGGGTCAAAATAAATCAACATTGTGGGAATTGAACACAGGACCTCCTGTCTAGATCTTCGATGTAACTAATTAAGCGAATGAGCAAACTAAAGGAAGGATTGTGTCCTTTTCTTGGTTTGGTTTAGTCCTTTTCGTTTGGTCAATCTGGGCCAGGTACTTCTATGTTGATTTCTATATTGAAAGGAAGGATCCATAGGCTTCAATGTGTTGGGGCTACTAAATTAAAAAAGGAATTATCCTACTATTAAAGGGAATAGGTATTCTTGTTTTGGTTTAGTCCTTTTCATTTGGTCAATCTAGGCCAGGTACTTCTATGTTGGTGGGCCTTTTATGGGCTTTCATAGAGACCGCGAAAAATAATTGG
>NW_021307235.1:0-4169 GCF_002162155.2 Triticum dicoccoides
AGGGACCAATATTATAGTTCTTGGGAAATGTTCCAACCATCATATCTGCCTGAGATTCAGATCTGGTTGGTGTCAGGTTATTCCAGACTCATCGAGTCCAGGAAGAAAAATGAAAGTTTGCAACACAAATCGACGAGATGACGTTGCGAGATTCTCGGGAAATGAACTACGATAGCAAGCTCCAAAACATGAGCTGGTTCTGCTACAAACATGTGAACACGTTGTCCCAGACAAGCATGCCCACATGGTAGTCTTACAATAAAACACTACCGAGTTCTGGTTGGGAGCCATCATCGAGGATATCGAAGTCTTTACGCAAGTCCATGGATTAGATCCCAAGCATAGACTTCTTTTCCTTGAACAAGTCAATCAGTGGCTTGGTGTGCTAGGATATACATATGGAATGAAGATGATCAGTCTAACAGACCACAGAATTCTTCGCACGTGCATGACTGACTTGGGATGATTCCAAAGGAGCAAAACAAACTTTCTCGAATTCACGACGACAGCTTACATCAAAATGCACGTGAATCAAAGGAAGTCACTCCTTTCATCAAACAAGTACTTCATGAGCTAGCATGAAGAAAATGCTTTCAAAAGTTTCCAACACTAACTTAATGTTCAACAACATCATGGAGGAGATAAGGATGTTGTCAATGGGCTCAACAACAACTCATCGAAATTTCCATATCACTGGACTTCCACCATCATGTGAACACGGTGATAGCATTGATCAGACCCAAAAGATATAATGGTGTATGCTCGAGGGATCAACCACGAGTAAGACAACATTACGAACATCGTTGGTTCTGACTTGATTTGACGATAGCCCACACTCAAATCAAAGGATTGATAAGACAATAGGTCCAACAACTGATCACAGGGACCAATCGATGAAGATATCATCTTTCTTCAATACACACTACACAAGAATATCCTTTTGGGACGAACTAAGTCAGGCAAGCTTTTATCTTCCAACTCTCCAAGTTGTTGTCTAGCTTAACCAACTAGCTCAGGGATATCTAACACCGATTCTTGGAGAGAAGGTGGTTCACAAGAAACCAACTTGATCACGAGCTCAACATAGCGGTCAGGTGACAACCTGGTAATACTTCCGAGAAGATCTTCGGAAATCACGAACCACCGATATGTTACTAAGCTCGAGAACAATCTTGCTTTTCAGGGCAAGATGATATGATCAAATGAGCGAGGACTTAACAAATCCTATCTCATCAATCGAGGAGTGCACCAGGAAAATGGACTAGGTAGCACAATCAACCTTAGGGTGATGATTCAATAGTCAACTCGCTAAGGATGACGTTATTGTCCATTTAACTACCAAGCAACGGAGTTGCTAGGAGTATTGATTTCACACATCACAATTCATTTGTCGGTATTCCGGTTGCATCAACACGAGGGCCGAGGAATGAACAGTGATGGCAAGAAGTATCACTGTACCAAGAGTTCATGGGATGGTGTGCAATTCCTATAACAATCTCGATATAAAATATGTAATACTCCAAGGTAGAGCAGAACCAAAAGCTGGATTGGCATTTGATCTGCGGAATACAACTACTTTGACCCAATCCTAGATATGGAAGAGGTACTGGAGTTTGTTTCTCCTAGTCATTCCGGAATAGAATGGCTTGACAGACCACAAGAGTCATAGGCATCGATGAACGAATGCACGCATACTCTTGACTATCAATTGATAGACGAGGGTCAGAATGCAACTAAAGAGAACAACTCAAAGGAACATATAACTTTCTGAGTTGTGGATGCATAGATTAGTATGTCGAACCAAGTTCAACATATTTCTTCCGGATAACCCATGCAGAAAGGTAGAACTGGCAGAGTCACGATTTATGAATGGAGAACTCCTCAAGAGTACTCTAATTGTGATTTTTTTTGATCCAATAAACATCTGCCATAAGTAGTTCATGGTATTTGGAAGAAGAAGATACCACGGACTTCAAGGACTATCGCAAAGGTTACTAATATCCTAAAGGCACTAGCAATTACTATCAACATGAAGTAGGTAGAGTGAATCTCGGGTTCAGAACCCAGGAGTAGAATACCTACTACTAAGTAGCATCACGGGATGCTTCCGAGAATAAAGGCCAGAATCATCACACTGGGACACCAATCATGGCTAAATTACTAGGTGATCCCCTAAGACACCTAGGGTCATAATAATAGCTCCAACATATATGTCAGGGCAATAAATTACCTCAACTCAACAATTAGTGTGATTGAGCTGGCATAAAGGAACATCGAAACCAGAGGGAAAAGATTTTGCAAATTGCTTCAAACTATTTAGAAACCTGGGATGACTTGGACAGCATAACGGCTGTAAATGCTCAAAAAAGATTTGAGACATTCACAAAATGGTGGCATAACCACTCAGAAGCACGATATCAAGGTTTCGAGATCAACAATTAACATACGGAAGTAGTAGAAACTGAACTCAAGCTTAAATCCAACAATCTTATAAGTCTACGGATTAGTAACACGTGATCCTGATAGAAAGAAGAGAAAGCCTAGTTCTTAATCCCCGTAGAAGAGAAGATGATGACTCAGATCAGAAGGCCATGAGGTATAAGGAGTAAAAAGAGCCTTACGTTCCATCCCACAATCAATTCCCCTACATATAACTAAAGAATTTCTAGACTCAACATCGACCAGTTTGGCTTGGTAATCCTACAGGCAGTCAAGCTCTGATACCAACGCTGTCAGGACCCCGACTCGATGTCACATCGATCTAGCCGGTAACACCTCATATCACTTTGCGGCCTCACGCACGGTATCCCCACGGGTGTCGCCTTACCTTTGCCCGGGACCGTTTGCGCCTTTTGGCTCACGTATATGATAGTGTCGCTAGCATCCATATGATAAGGAGCCCGGGCTGACATGACTAGTCGTAAACCCAAAGTGGCACAGACTTACAGGGACAGGCATTCATGACCCAGCTTCAAACGTGTCGGTCATCAGCAAGTGGGTCCGGGCTGTAGCACTGGGCTAGCAGGACTCCGGTAAACCGGGCTGTAGCGGGCTAACAGGACTCCGGTACTCAAAGCGTGACATTTCCCCGAAGGGACAGACACAGGAACGAAGAAGGACACATGCCGGCCAGCCTAAGTGTTCCAGAGCAGTAGCAAGCTACCATGGCTCGGTGGAAACACCAGGAGACATTTCCCGGTAAGAGAGGCTACTAAAGATAAACAACTAGATGGTCAGATCCCACACATACCAAGCATTTCAATAACATACACACAATATGCTCGATATGTGCAAATACAACATGGCATCACAACATGACTCTACGACTCAAGCATTTTACTCATTAGGCTCCGAGGAGCGAGATATTACAAACATGGGTCTCATGACCCAACACTCAGAGCATACAATCAAAGCACAAGCGGAAGCTATCATGTCTGAGTACAGACATCTATAAATGAAAAAGGCTGAGAAGCCTGACTATCTACCAGATCCTGCCGAGGGCACAAGATCGTAGCTGAGGTATCAAGCTAAACGTCTAAGTCCAAGCGGAACTACTAGTGAGACTGAAGTCTCTCTGCAAAAACATAAAATAGGCAAACGTGAGTACAAATGTACCCAGCAAGACTTACATCAGAACTATCTACATATGCATCATTATCAACAAAGGGGGTGGAGGGGTTTGACTGCAGCAAGCCAGCTTTGACTCGGTGGCTAACCTGAACTACAACTGCAAGTAACTCTTTTGAGGTGGCGCACACGAGTCCACATATTCACCATATCAATACACCACTATGGATCCGCTCCCGTCTCCCTACGAGAACGCCATCCATAGCACTCACGCTTATCTTGCGTATTTTAGAGTATCCACTTTCACTTGTCTATGAACTATGCAATGGGGTCCAAGTTTCCATATCCGAGGAATCCGGCTATTCGAATAGATGATGTTAACCCTGCAGGGGTGTACTTCTTCACACACGCTTTCGCCACTTATCGCCCTGTACACGTCATGTACCTCGGCAACCTTCAAGCGGAAGCCGGGCGAGGGAGTCGGCCACGACCTGACTAACCGAACAAGTCTCTAGTCCAGGTTTATCGCCTATTCGGGTTCCATCCGCAAGGAGATCCGGCCGGGGTGTCGCTTACGGCCCCAAACGATGTGTGCAGGGTTC
>NW_021307236.1:0-1292 GCF_002162155.2 Triticum dicoccoides
CCAAATTCAAATATTTATGATTTAATTCAAAAACCCTAAGATGGCCTAGGAAAATGTGCACCACTTTTGGCAGGGGTTCTGAACCAAGACAAAAATGATGGGCATTTTAGAAGGGCATTTCAGGTTCATTGAAAAAGTTTTTAGTAAACCCTAGTTGGTTTCAGAGGGGACTGGGGGTTCTGTCATCCCCATTTCAAGTTTCTGATGAAAAAGTAAACATGATGCAACACTCTAATGCATGGCTAGCTAGGATGTGACAACTCACCCCCACTCAAAAGAATCTCGTCCCGAGATTTGGGTTCCTCCGGGAAGAAGGCGGGATACTCAAGTCGAAGACGATCCTCCCTTTCCCAAGTTGCTTCATCCTCAGAATGGTGCGACCATTGAACCTTGAGAAACTTGATATTATGACGTCGAGTGGTACGCTCGGCCCGATCGAGGATACGAATGGGGTACTCTCGGTATGTAAGATTATCTTGGAGATCAAGCGTTTCGTGGTCCACTTCACGGATAGGATCCGAGAAGCAACGCCTGAGTTGGGAAACGTGGAAGACGTCATGGACTCTGGAGAGATGCGGAGGTAGTTCCAACTGGTAGGCAACTTCTCCTCGTTTGGCAAGAATGCGAAAAGGTCCAATGTAACGAGGAGCCAATTTGCCTTTGATACCGAAACAATGGGTTCCCTTCAGAGGGGTGACCCGAAGATAAGCCTTCTCGTCAACCTCGAAAGTCATAGCCTTATGTTTTCGGTCATATTGACTCTTTTGACGAGATTGGGCTGTTTTCAACTTTTCACGAACGATGCGAACTTGTTCTTCTGCTTCCTGAATCATATCCGGGCCAAAGAATTGTCTTTCCCCGGTCTCTGACCAGTTAAGGGGTGTTCGACACCGTCGTCCATAGAGAATTTCAAAAGGGGCTTTACCCAAGCTAGATTGATAGCTGTTGTTATAAGCGAATTCGGCAAATGGAAGGCACTTCTCCCAATCCATTCCGAATGAGATAACAGAGGCTCGAAGCATGTCTTCTAGAATCTGGTTGACGCGTTCCACTTGACCGCTCGACTGAGGGTGGAAGGCGGTGCTAAAGGAGAGACGGGTTCCCATAGCATTTTGGAAACTTTCCCAAAATCGAGAGGTGAAAAGACTTCCTCGATCCGAGTTAATTTCCAAAGGAACACCATGGAGAGACACTATTCGGGAGATGTATAAGTCTGCCAGCTGACTAGCGGTTATACTCTCACGAACAGGTAAGAAATGGGCTACTTTGGAAAGACGATCGACCACGACGAA
>NW_021307237.1:0-2315 GCF_002162155.2 Triticum dicoccoides
CTAGGTTGAGCATCTACATGAACATTATCATTAACATTATTACTAGGTTCATGTTCATCACCTGATTGTGTTTCAGCATTAGAAATAGAAATATCATTGGGATTCTAAGGTGTTTCTACATTAGGTTCACTAGAAGTTTGCAAAGTCCTATCATTCTTCTTTTTGTTCTTCTTAGAAGAACTAGGAACATCTAGATTATTATTCTGAGAATCTTGTTCAATTCTTTTAGGGTGGCCATCACGATACAAAGGTTCCTGAGTCATTCTACCAGTTCTAGTAGCCACTCTAACAGCAAAGTCATTTTTATTATTCAACTCATTAAGCAAATTATTTTGAGCTTTGAGTACTTGCTCAGCTTGAGTAGCAACCATAGGAGCATATTTGCTAACGCGGTGAAGTTCATCTTTAACTCTAGCCAGATTATCACCTACGCGTCCTATCTCGAAAGCATTATTCTTTAACTCTCTACCAACATAAGCATTGAAACCTTCTTGTCTAGCCATAAAGTCATCAAATTCATCTAAGCATGGGCTATGAAATTTAGTAGAGGGTATTTCAACTTTATCGTATATATAGAGAGAATTTACCTTTACTACCTGTGTCGGGTTATCAAGACAATGTGGTTCTTCAGGCGGTATATTCAGACCATGTATTTCTTCAATAGGAGGTAAATTCTTAACATCTTCAGCTTTAATACCTTTTTCTTTCATTGATTTCTTTGCCTCTTGCATATCTTCAAGACTGAGAAATAAAACACCTCTCTTCTTCGGAGTGGGTTTAGGAATAGGCTCAGGAGTTGGCTCAATTGGTTCAGGAATTACTTCAGGAACTAGCTCAGGAAGAGTCCAATTATTTTCATTAGTCAACATATTATTCAATAGTATTTCAGCTTTGTCGACTGTTCTTTCCCTGAAAACACAACCAGCACAACTATCCAAGTGGTCCTTGGAAGCATCGGTTAGTCCATTATATAAGATATCAAGTATTTCATTTTTCTTAAGAAGATGACCAGGCAAAGCATAAAGCAACCGGAGAAGCCTCCCCCAAGCTTGTGGGAGACTCTCTTCTTTAGTTTGCACAAAATTATATATTTCCCGCAAGGCAGCTTGTTTCTTATGAGCAGGAAAATATTTAGCAGAGAAGTAATAAATCATATCCTGGGGACTATGCACACAACTAGGAGCAATAGAATTATACCAAGTCTTAGCATCACCCTTTAATGAGAACGGAAATATCTTAAGGATATATAAATAGCGAGACTTCTCATCATGAGTAAATAGGGTGGCTATATCATTTAGCTTGGTAAGATGTGCCACAACAGTTTTAGATTCAAGGCCATAAAAAGGATTAGATTCAACTAAAGTAATAATATCGGGATCAACATAGAATTCATGATCCTTATCAGTAACACCGATAGGTGAAGTAGCAAAAGTAGGATCGGGTTTCATTCTAGCATTAAGAGACTGCTGCTTCCATTTAGCTAATAATTTCTTAAGATCATTTCTCTCATTACAAGAAAGAATAGCTTCAGCAGCTTCTTTGTTCATAACATAACCCTTAGGAACAACAGGTAATACATAATCATTGGGGGAACATTCATCATCACTATCATCAATAATAGGTTCTTCAATATTTTCATTCCCCCTAACTCTAGCAAGTTGTTCATCAAGAAATTCACCTAATGGCAAAGTAGTATCACGCACAGAAGTAGTTTCATCATAAGTATAATGCAAAGCAGAAGTGGCATCATCGATAACATGCGACATATCAGAATTCATAGTAGTAGCAGGTTTAGGTGTCGCAAGCTTACTAATAACGGAAGGAGAATCTAGTGCAGAACTAGATGGCAGTTCCTTACCTCCCCTCGTAGTTGAGGGAAACACCTTGGTCTTAGCGTCTTTCAAGTTCTTCATAGTGATCAACAGATATAAATCCCAAGTGACTCAGAGAATAGATCTATGCTCCCGGCAACGACGCCAAAATTAGTCTTGATAACCCACAAGTGTAGGGGATCGCAACAGCTTTCGAGGGTGAAGTACAACCCAAATTTATTGATTCGACACAAGGGGAGCCAAAGAATATTCTTGAGTATTAGCAGTTGAGTTGTCAATTCAATCACACCTGGATAACTTAGTATCTGCAGCAAAGTATTTAGTAGCAAGAGTGGTATGATAGTAATGGTAACAGTAGCAACAGAAAAGATAAATGTTTTTGGGTTTTTGTAGTAGTTGTAACAGTAGCAACGAAAAAGTAAATAAGCGAAGAACAATATGTGAAAAGCTCGTAGGCAATGGATCAGTGATGGATAATTATGC
>NW_021307238.1:0-1779 GCF_002162155.2 Triticum dicoccoides
AGCTCCCTCCGTCTATTATGACGCGCACAGAACGTTCCTTCACAACTCCCTTGGTATGGAACAAATTGTGCCTCTGATTTTGCTCAGCTTGTGTGACCTGCACACTCAAAACACGTTGAGCAACTAAACATTCATACCTGTCAGCGTCTTCAGGAGCCATGTATTGCGTCTCATGATCAGAATCATCTCCACCATGTTCTTCACGTGTAATAAGAGCCAATGTCTCCTCATCATAGTCACTAGCGGACTCATATCCACCATCCGCGGTAGCAATCATCACACGCGGAGATTTGCATTCCCTCGCATAATGACCTCCTCCCTTACAACGACGACAAATAATATCACTTGTGTGCCCTGTTGATGCCATGGAAGAAGAAGAACACTGTGCAGGCCCCGCAGGTGCGCTCTTGGCAGATAATGGTGGTTGTGCCTGTTTTCTTGTATCACGACTGGAGGAGGCACCTAATTGAGGTGCTGGTGCAGTTGAAGTAGAAGATGCACGCGGTGTCCATGATGAAGGTCGGCCTGCAGAAAAGTTAGTTCGCGCCAATGCTTGTCGATCCTGCACTTCACGTTCATCTTTACAAGCAAGATGGAATAAACGAGTGATATAAGTATACTCCTTATAGTCTAGAATGGTCTGAATCTCTCTATTTAATCCACCCAGAAAACGTGCAAGCATAGCTTCATTCTCCTCAACAATACCACATCTAATCATGCCAGTTTGTAATTCCTGATAATATTCTTCTACAGAATTGTTTCCTTGTCTTAAGCGCTGTAATTTTTGAAGCAATTCACGTTGATAATATGGTGGAACCCAACGAGTACGCATAGCAGTTTTCAAAGCAGCCCAAGTAGCGGGAATAGGATATAATCTACAATGTTCAGACCACCATACACATGCAAAACTAGTGAAAGCACAAACAGCAGCAGCAACCCGTCTCTCCTCGGGATATTGTAAACATGTAAAACGTTGTTCAGTTTCTAACTCCCAAGTAAGATATATATCAGGAACATATCTACCCTCAAATGGTGGAATATTCAATTTCAGTTTAGGAATATGGACATCATCTCGTACCTGAGGTGGTGGCGCAGGCCTACCATTACGAATATATACCTGAGGTCGACCTGCTGGTGGTGGTGCAGGTGGCTGCACGTAGTGCTGATTTTGATCAACCTCATCCTCATAATCTCCCACATAATCATCCTCCTCCGCATCAGCAGCAGGAGCCATAGAAGTATCAACAGCAGCACCAACAGTTTGGCCAAACGCAAGAGGAACACGGCTCGCTCGGCGAAGGTCTGTTTCGCGACGTGGAGGTAGTCGTTGTTGTTGTTGTTGGAGAGGTGCGTTAGGTGCAGCGGGTGGTGGTGGTGGAAGACGCGCGAGCAATTCATTAAACTTGTTATCGAGCTTTGTTTCGAACGTCTTCTCAAGGCCAGTGATCTTCTCCATGGGCTCTTCAAAATTGTTCAGCACATCTTGCACCTGTTCAGTCATCATTTGCTGAAACTTATCATGAAGCTCCTTGTTCGATAAATTCTCCCAGTCAATCTCGTCGGCTTGTGATCCTGGCATGGTTAGCAGCAATAGAAACACACAAGAATATGATCCTACAGACTACGAACAAGTGGTGGTGGTGGGTGTCACAAATCCGTCAAGCAAATCTCAAATTCTTACCAGTTCTTACCCAGCAGTAGGCGGTGATCGGCAACCGTTGTAGTCAAAAACTCTCAAAGCTTGGATAGAGCGATTACCAGGGAGAGTCAAACGCACGA
>NW_021307239.1:0-1526 GCF_002162155.2 Triticum dicoccoides
GTGGACTCGTGTGCGCCACCTCAAAAGAGTTACATTGCAGTCGTAGTTTAGGATAGCCACCGAGTCAAAGCTGGCTTGCTGCAGTTAAACCCCACCATCCCCTTTGTTGATAATGATGCATATGTAGTTAGTTCTGATGTAAGTCTTGCTGGGTACATTTGTACTCACGTTTGCCTATTTTATGTTTTTGCAGAGAGACTTCGGTCTCACTAGTAGTTCCGCGTGGACTTCGACGTTTAGCTTGTTACCTCAGCTACGATCTTGTGCCCTCGGCAGGATCTGGTAGATAGTCAGGCTTCTCAGCCTTTTTCATTTATAGATGTCTGTACCCAGACATGATAGCTTCCGCTTGTGCTTCGACTTGTATGCTCTGAGTGTTGGGTCATGAGACCCATGTTTGTAATATCTCGCTCCTCGGAGCCTATTGATTAAATACTTGAGTCGTAGAGTCATGTTGTGATGCCATGTTGTATTTGCACATATCGAGCATATTGTGTATATGTTATTGAAATGCTTGGTATGTGTGGGATCTGACCATCTAGTTGTTTATCTTTAGTAGCCTCTCTTACCGGGAAATGTCTCCTAGTGTTTCCATTGAGCCTTGGTAGCTTGCTACTGCTCCGGAACACTTAGGCTGGCCGGCATGTGTCCTTCTTCGTTCCTGTGTCTGTCCCTTCGGGGAAATGTCACGCGATGAATACCGGAGTCCTGTTAGCCCGCTACAGCCCGGTTCACCGGAGTCCTGCTAGCCCAGTGCTACAGCCTGGATTCACTCGCTGATGACCGACACGTTCGATGCTGGGTCATGGATGCCTGTCCCTGTAAGTCTGTGCCACTTTGGGTTTACGACTAGCCATGTCAGCCCGGGCTCCTTATCATACGGATGCTAGCGACACTGTCATATACGTGTGCCAAAAGGCGCAAACGGTCCCGGGCAAAGGTAAGGCGACACCCGTGGGAATACCGTGCGTGAGGCCGCAAAGTGATATGAGGTGTTACATGCTAGGTCGATGTGGCATTGAGTCGGGGTCCTGACAGCGTTGGTATCAGAGCTTGACTGCATGTAGGATTACCAAGCCAAACTGGTCGAAGTTGAGTCTAGAAATTCTTTAGTTATATAAGGGAATTGATTGTGGGATGGAACGTAAGGCTCTTTTTACTCCTTATACCTTATGCCTTCTGATCTGAGTCATCTTATCTTTCCTGCGGGGATTAAGAACTAGGCTATCTTTTCTTTCTATCAGGATCACGTGTTACTAATCCGTAGACTTATAGATTGTTGGACTTAAGCCTCGTTTCAGTTCCTAGTACTTCTGTATGTTAATTATTGATCTCGAGACCTTGATATTGTGCTTCTGAGTGGTTATGCCACCATTTTTGTGAATGTCTCAAATCTTTTCTGAGCATTTACAGCCGTTATGCTGTCCGAGTCATTCCAGGTTTCTAAATAGTCTGATGCATTTGCAAAATCCTTTCCCTCTGGTTTCGATGTTCCTTTATGCCAGCTCAATCACACTAATTGTTGA
>NW_021307240.1:0-1404 GCF_002162155.2 Triticum dicoccoides
TCGTCAATGTCGTCATCATCATCGTCCCTTCAGCAATGGTAGGGCGAAGGGCCGCTGCGGTAGCCTTGCATGGCCGCCGCTTGGCGCTCCCAGAGGAGCCGGTCCGCTTGCTCCTCCACCATGTAGAGGGCCGTAATGGCAAATACCGCCCTCGGCCATGGTGCCCTAGCGGTGGCCTTGCCCCTGCTAGAATTGGCAGAGGTGTCGTTTATCGACCATTCCTCGCAAATCTTGGTGAGCTCCCCATCAAGGCGGCGACGATGCCGCACAACCGTCTATGTGGTGGTGACGGACCGGACAAAATACCGCGCCGCCACTATGTCCAGGTCGTTATGGATCAAACGCGGACACAATGGCCCGCGACAAAGAGGGTCCACCATCAACAAGGTAGTGGAGGATGCGCTTGCATGCGTTGGCAATCGCAGACGACAATTCCTCCTTGATGAGTTGGTGTTAGTGGTCGTGACACTGGCCTGCTGATCCGGACATACCGATAATGCGGTGGCGATGTTGAGTCCTTTACTTTGTGCCCAGTTCGTACGCCGTGATTGCGGCGACGAGGGCACCGCCAGACCACGCTCCCAGAGTGACCCCTCTATCATCATCTCCATCTCCTCGTCCGTCAGAGCTGCCTCCAAGAGGAGGCGTGGCTACTGAAGTAGCGGCAGCCTGGTCCTCCTCATTGCCCAAGGAGTTGACGATCTCCTCATTACAGGAGGAGCTCACAGCTGTGGAGTCCGAGGGCCCTGAAGATTGATGGCAGCGATGCCAAGAACCGGATGAAGAACCATTGCCGTCATCGCTGCCTGCCGGCCTGGAGAACCAACAATTGGTCATTGCCGGAGGAGGAGGAGGTGCTCGGAGAGGAGGAGGAAAATCGAAGGAGTGGACATGGATCACCGGAGCACGGTATATATAGCCGCGACCAGACCAGAAAAACGGAAGGTCAGACAGCTTCAATGCGGCACAACGGCCGGAGTAGGTTTCTCGGGACGGCGCGTCCGCATTGACACATGTGATCGCGTCGGTTAGCGACACCCTCCTATTCAATCACATCTTGCAACATCAATGTCAGCCGCTCTGGGCCGGCATGAATGTGGCAGGGAAGCAACGCGTCCGTTGGAGGGAAAGCGCGAGAGAGTCAGGAGAGAGATATGGGTTCGTCCGGGGGTGTCGGACGCGTCCGTGGCAGTAGTTGGGGCACCCGCAAAGCCCCTCGGTTTTGCGGAGAAAAGGATGTTCGGACTGCTTAGGATGGCAAAACACGTCCGGACCGTGCAGCCTGGTCGAATGCGGGTGTTTGAGGGTCAACGTTGGTGATGCCCTTACGTAACAAGTGTTCTGCAAACTGGAATCTCGTTGTCGTTACCGCTCTTAGCCAAATGAGTTTGAATATCTCGGTCC
>NW_021307241.1:0-1760 GCF_002162155.2 Triticum dicoccoides
GTACTATTACTCACCGTTTTGGCGTCCCAGAGCGATTTCCATTATTTACAATCCCCGGGTGCGTTTGCGTCTCTGTCGTCAACACTCACAGTTTTGGCCAATTCTGACGCGATTCGTGGACTATTACTCATCATTTAGGGGTCCCGAAGCGATTCCATAGTGGTTGAACCCTAAGGTCCGTTTACGTGTCGGTCATCAACACTCGCAGTTTTGGCTGATTCTGGCCC
Source organism: Triticum dicoccoides (assembly GCF_002162155.2). Lineage (NCBI taxonomy): Eukaryota > Viridiplantae > Streptophyta > Magnoliopsida > Poales > Poaceae > Triticum > Triticum dicoccoides. The sequence continues at coordinate 228 of NW_021307241.1, forward strand.
GTTTCATGGACTATTACTCACCGTTTTGGGGCCCTAAAGTGATCTTCACGGTTGTTTGACCCCATGGTGCGCTTACGTGTCGATCATCAACAAGCGCATTTTGGGACGATTTTGGCCCATTTCTTGCATTATTACTTAGTTTTGGGGTCCCGGAGTGATTTCCACGATTGACGAACTCCACGGTGCGTTTAAGTGTCGGTCATAAACACTCACAATTTTGGCCAATTCTCGTCCGTTTCTTGCACTATTACTCACCGTTTTGGCGTCCCAGAGAGATTTCCACGATTGACAATGCCCGGAGTGTGTTTGCGTGTCTGTCGTCAACACTCACAGTTTTGGCCAATTCTGACGCGATTCGTGGGCTATTATTCACCATTTAGGGCTCCCGAAGCAATTTCCATAGTTGTGGAACCCCAAGGTGCGTTTAGGTGTCGGTCATCAACACTCACTGTTTTGGGGCCCCGGTGTGATTTCCGCGATTAACGATCCCCGGGGTGCGTTTACATGTCGGTCATCAATACTAGTAGTTTTGGCCAATTCTGGCCCGTTTCATGGACAATTACTCACTGTTTTGGGGCCCCGGAATGATTTCCACGATTAACGAACCCCCGGGTGCGCTTACGTGTCGGTTATGAACCCTCACAGTTTTGGCCAATTCTAACTCGTTTTGTGGACTTTTAGTCACCGTTTTCTGGGCCTGAAGTGATTTCCATAGTTGTTGAACCCCAAGGCGCACTTACGTGTTAGTCATCAACACTCACTGTTTTGGCTGATTCTGGCCTGTTTCATGGACTATTACTCACTGTTTTGGCGCCCCGGAGTGATTTCCACGGTTAACGAACCGCAGGGTGCATTTACGTGTCGGTCATCAACACTCGCATTTTTGGCCGATTCTGGCCCGTTTCTTGGACTATTACTCTGTTTTTGGGTCCAAGCATGATTTAAATGATTTACGAACCCCGTGGTGCATTTACGTGTCGGTCAATGACACTCACAATTTTGGCCAATTTCTGGCCTGTTTTGTGTACTATTACTCACCGTTTTGGCGTCCCAGAGCGATTTCCATTATTTACAATCCCCGGGTGCGTTTGCGTCTCTGTCGTCAACACTCACAGTTTTGGCCATTTCTGACGCGATTCGTGGACTATTACTCATCATTTAGGGGTCCCGAAGCGATTCCATAGTGGTTGAACCCTAAGGTCCGTTTACGTGTCGGTCATCAACACTCGCAGTTTTGGCTGATTCTGGCCCGTTTCATGGACTATTACTCACCGTTTTGGGGCCCTAAAGTGATCTTCACGGTTGTTTGACCCCATGGTGCGCTTACGTGTCGATCATCAACAAGCGCATTTTGGGACGATTTTGGCCCATTTCTTGCATTATTACTTAGTTTTGGGGTCCCGGAGTGATTTCCACGATTGACGAACTCCACGGTGCGTTTAAGTGTCGGTCATAAACACTCACAATTTTGGCCAATTCTCGTCCATTTCGTGCACTATTACTCACCGTTTCGGCGTCCCAGAGAGATTTCCA
>NW_021307241.1:4077-7166 GCF_002162155.2 Triticum dicoccoides
CGTTTTGTGGACTTTTAGTCACCGTTTTCTGGGCCTGAAGTGATTTCCATAGTTGTTGAACCCCAAGGCGCACTTACGTGTTAGTCATCAACACTCACTGTTTTGGCTGATTCTGGCCTGTTTCATGGACTATTACTCACTGTTTTGGCGCCCCGGAGTGATTTCCACGGTTAACGAACCGCAGGGTGCATTTACGTGTCGGTCATCAACACTCGCATTTTTGGCCGATTCTGGCCCGTTTCTTGGACTATTACTCTGTTTTTGGGTCCAAGCATGATTTCCATGATTTACGAACCCCGTGGTGCATTTACGTGTCGGTCAATGACACTCACAATTTTGGCCAATTTCTGGCCTGTTTTGTGTACTATTACTCACCGTTTTGGCGTCCCAGAGCGATTTCCATTATTTACAATCCCCGGGTGCGTTCGCGTCTCTGTCGTCAACACTCACAGTTTTGGCCATTTCTGACGCGATTCGTGGACTATTACTCATCATTTAGGGGTCCCGAAGCGATTCCATAGTGGTTGAACCCTAAGGTCCGTTTACGTGTCGGTCATCAACACTCGCAGTTTTGGCTGATTCTGGCCCGTTTCATGGACTATTACTCACCGTTTTGGGGCCCTAAAGTGATCTTCACGGTTGTTTGACCCCATGGTGCGCTTACGTGTCGATCATCAACAAGCGCATTTTGGGACGATTTTGGCCCATTTCTTGCATTATTACTTAGTTTTGGGGTCCCGGAGTGATTTCCACGATTGACGAACTCCATGGTGCGTTTAAGTGTCGGTCATAAACACTCACTATTTTGGCCAATTCTCGTCCGTTTCGTGCACTATTACTCACCGTTTCGGCGTCCCAGAGAGATTTCCACGATTGAGAATCCCCGGAGTGTGTTTGCGTGTCTGTCGTCAACACTCACAGTTTTGGCCAATTCTGACGCGATTCGTGGGCTATTATTCACCATTTAGGGCTCCCGAAGCAATTTCCATAGTTGTGGAACCCCAAGGTGCGTTTAGGTGTCGGTCATCAACACTCACTGTTTTGGGGCCCCGGTGTGATTTCCACGATTAACGATCCCCGGGGTGCGTTTACATGTCGGTCATCAATACTAGTAGTTTTGGCCAATTCTGGCCCGTTTCGAGGACAATTACTCACTGTTTTGGGGCCCCGGAATGATTTCCACGATTAACGAACCCCCGGGTGCGCTTACGTGTCGGTTATGAACCCTCACAGTTTTGGCCAATTCTAACGCGTTTTGTGGACTTTTAGTCACCGTTTTCTCGGCCTGAAGTGATTTCCATAGTTGTTGAACCCCAAGGCGCACTTACGTGTTAGTCATCAACACTCACTGTTTTGGCTGATTCTGGCCTGTTTCATGGACTATTACTCACTGTTTTGGGGTCCCGGAGTGATTTCCACGGTTAACGAACCGCAGGGTGCATTTACGTGTCGGTCATCAACACTCGCAGTTTGGCCGATTCTGGCCCGTTTCTTGGACTATTACTCTGTTTTTTGGTCCAAGCGTGATTTCCATGATTTACGAACCCCGTGGTGCATTTACGTGTCGGTCAATGACACTCACAATTTTGGCCAATTTCTGGCCTGTTTTGTGTACTATTACTCACCGTTTTGGCGTCCCAGAGCGATTTCCATTATTTACAATCCCCGGGTGCGTTTGCGTCTCTGTCGTCAACACTCACAGTTTTGGCCAATTCTGACGCGATTCGTGGACTATTACTCATCATTTAGGGGTCCCGAAGCGATTCCATAGTGGTTGAACCCTAAGGTCCGTTTACGTGTCGGTCATCAACACTCGCAGTTTTGGCTGATTCTGGCCCGTTTCATGGACTATTACTCACCGTTTTGGGGCCCTAAAGTGATCTTCACGGTTGTTTGACCCCATGGTGCGCTTACGTGTCGATCATCAACAAGCGCATTTTGGGACGATTTTGGCCCATTTCTTGCATTATTACTTAGTTTTGGGGTCCCGGAGTGATTTCCACGATTGACGAACTCCACGGTGCGTTTAAGTGTCGGTCATAAACACTCACAATTTTGGCCAATTCTCGTCCGTTTCGTGCACTATTACTCACCGTTTCGGCGTCCCAGAGAGATTTCCACGATTGACAATCCCCAGAGTGTGTTTGCGTGTCTGTCGTCAACACTCACAGTTTTGGCCAATTCTGACGCGATTCGTGGGCTATTATTCACCATTTAGGGCTCCCGAAGCAATTTCCATAGTTGTGGAACCCCAAGGTGCGTTTAGGTGTCGGTCATCAACACTCACTGTTTTGGGGCCCCGGTGTGATTTCCACGATTAACGATCCCCGGGGTGCGTTTACATGTCGGTCATCAATACTAGTAGTTTTGGCAAATTCTGGCCCGTTTCGTGGACAATTACTCACTGTTTTAGGGCCCCGGAATGATTTCCAAGATTAACGAACCCCCGGGTGCGCTTACGTGTCGGTTATGAACCCTCACAGTTTTGGCCAATTCTAACGCGTTTTGTGAACTTTTAGTCACCGTTTTCTGGGCCTGAAGTGATTTCCATAGTTGTTGAACCCCAAGGCGCACTTACGTGTTAGTCATCAACACTCACTGTTTTGGCTTATTCTGGCCTGTTTCATGGACTATTACTCACTGTTTTGGCACCCCGGAGTGATTTCCACGGTTAACGAACCGCAGGGTGCATTTACGTGTCGGTCATCAACACTCGCATTTTTGGCCGATTCTGGCCCGTTTCTTGGACTATTACTCTGTTTTTGGGTCCAACCATGATTTCCATGATTTACGAACCCCGTGGTGCGTTTACGTGTCGGTCAATGACACTCACAATTTTGGCCAATTTCTGGCCTGTTTTGTGTACTATTACTCACCGTTTTGGCGTCCCAGAGCGATTTCCATTATTTACAATCCCCGGGTGCGTTTGCGTCTCTGTCGTCAACACTCACAGTTTTGGCCAATTCTGACGCGATTCGTGGACTATTACTCATCATTTAGGGGTCCCGAAGCGATTCCATAGTGGTTGAACCCTAAGGTCCGTTTACGTGTCGGTCATCAACACTCGCAGTTTTGGCTGATTCTGGCCC
>NW_021307242.1:0-2261 GCF_002162155.2 Triticum dicoccoides
GTTGGAGATACCGAGGCTGAACCTACCCACACTTTTAGCTTGCTTTCTTATGTTCTTGACGAGAAAGCATTTTGGCACCGACCGCTGAGTCCACGAGAGCCAGATTTATTAACCTGCAGGGAGCTCAATCTGTTCGAAGAATGGAAGGTCTCTACCAAGGTTGATGGTAGTGAAGGTCCAACCAGCAGTGACCCTATCAGGACGACAGAGGACATCACTAATAGAAACAAAAGGACGACATGCATGTCCTTAAACGAGACGGCTGACAACTGCGTTGCTTTGAAAAAAAGGGCAAGGATGTTTCAGAACACAGATGAGCTGTCGAGCAACATTCATCATGAGATGCCACACACTTTAGGAACTGTAAGCGCATCATCACACGAGAAAGATCAGTCATCAAGCGACGCTAATCTTGGTCAGATCCAACAAACACCGGTCCATGGCACCTCTTCAGCTACCAACAAAGACTTCCCATGGGACGACCCTGATATGGTAGCGCAGTTGATCGAGTCTACCGATAGGATTGAGGAAGAGTGGTTTTCACAACAAAGACAAACTCAGTATACCACATCAGTTACACAAGACATCCACATATCAGAGATCAAGCCCAATGAGATTTGTTGCAATTTCACCTCAAATCCAGTCGAAAGTGCTGTTTTCAGCGACATTGTGTCACGAATACCACCCCATTCAAGGCAAAAGAGGTATCTCAGTAACAATCTCCTCTTCTTTTGTTTTTTCTTCCTTTTTTCTCCTCAATGGGGATGCACTGTTTGTATAACAAGGAATATTTTTGTCCTTTTTCATTCCTATTTTTTGTTCCCATCAAGCTTCTTTCCCATCTGAATTTTCCATATTTTTCATTTTGTGGCAGCCCAAGAATAGTACAAATGGGCTCGACATGGGTTGAACATAGGGTTTTTGGCCTGAGCATGCAAGTGTATGGCCGGGTCAATAAGTACGTGATCAATATGTTGGGAAAAGCAGTAATGGCCGAGCAAACCGAAAAGGATAGGCTCAATCTTCTCCAGCGAAGTTACTGGTCAAGATACTATGTCGAATGCGACACTGCTGTAAGTAGAAACATAAATATGTGCAGACAATACTTTTTTTTCCATCCAATGCTCTGTTTCTTTTTGGCGAGCCCCCCTCCCTTCTTGGTGCCATTGATGCATCTTTGATCCGGTCAAATTTTTCCAGAAATTATTCCAAAATGCATTTGAAACTCCATTGGCGTTATCTGTTCACCTGAGGGAGACAATGATAGGATTCCATCTTGACCGAATTCACATGGTATTTTCGTAGTCCAGTAAACAAGCCATATAGTTTATAGTCTCCATGCAAGTCCCATGTCTTTTCTATTTTTCAGTAAAAAGTCAACCATGGCGTTTTGTGCTAATTTTGTTTTGTTTTATTTTTGGATCAATGTACAGGTGTTTTTACCTTTAAGCTCATACAGTTTCTGGTACACGGTTGTTGCTAACTTTAGGAAGAAATTGTTCGAAGTCCTCTGCCCAAACAACAGAATCGACTTGATTGCTGACGAAGCTCAGCTTGTAATCAAGAATTTCAAAGCGGCTTTCAAGCTGGCATACAAGAGATCACAACTAAATGTGACTGACATGGGTGTGTCTTTCCGGAGTGTGTGCTCTTCAACTAAAGAGTAATGCAATCCAACGACTGAAATACTCAAGCAATTTTATGCATGATCCTTTTCAGTTTTTTTTTTCATCTAACTTCAGTGATGTGAAAAACATAATTATGAATTGCAGGGCAGATAGTGGGATCTTCACAATGAAGTTGGTACAAGGACATGATGGAGACAACACTTTGTGTTTCGAACCCGTAAGTCATAGCAACCACCCCTTTTCGTCTTTTTTGTATTATTTTTTTGTTCAACTGATAACACACACATCGCATATCCATGTAATGTAGCTCAACTTTTTGCTGCTTAAAACCTCATCCTTTTTTATGTTTTTTGTCAGGCTCATTTTTTTTAGTCTCTCACAGGTGTTTATCTTTTTTTTATTCTTATATCCTGCTGCGTTTTTACACCAATATAACATGTTTTTTCCTTTTTTACTTCAAGTTAACTGTTATTTTTATGTAAAACAAAAACAGGAGCATGCAAAGAGCCTGCGCGAGAGTCTAACTTACTACATGGTTGCTCACCCTTGCAATGAAAAACTGATGCCAGAAACCAAAGAAATCTTAAGAAAATATGTGAGTATTGACTTATCTCTTTAATAACCCCCCCCCCC
>NW_021307243.1:0-1174 GCF_002162155.2 Triticum dicoccoides
CGAAGGGCAATCCGCGTAGAGGGAATTTTTCGGATACTTCTCCATCACCAAAAATTATGAAAAAATACCATCGTTACTATAGCACATGTGCCCACATCGTGCAAAAAAACTCATGATTTTATCGCGCTCTGAGTATTTAGTAATATTGACGCCGCATCGTTACCGCAGAACGTCTACTACCGTGTCATCGTCGTCCGTGAGGGGGGGCCGCGCCCCGGAGACGCGTCCCGCCTCTTCGGACATGCCACCACACCACCCCGCATATATGAGGTCCCGGCGCGACGCTCCGGTGGCATTGCTACCCCCTAGTGCCCCCGTCCCGCCTAACCCTGTAGCGTTTGACCACGGGATCTAGCCCTTTGAATTTGCACGGACGGGCTTTGACCAGTGGACCTCCCCACCTGGTTGTGTTAGGTCAGCCCATAGGAACACTTTGGAGCAACATCCGGGCCAGACCCACAGCAAGATCCCCTCCGTGTAGACCCCACGCGTCCGTTTCCCCCATCCAGGTGCCGGCGGCGGCGTCCGTGAGGGGGGGCACACCCCGGACACGCGTGCCGGGCGTTTGCAACCGCCACAACACTTCAAGACTTGTGAGAGGCCGCCTACAAAAGATTTGGCGGCATGCTAGCCCCCAGAGGCCGCCGGCCACAGCCGTAGACGCGCGAAGGGCAATCCACGTAGAGGGAATTTTTCGGATACTTCTCCATCACCAAAAATTATGAAAAAATACCATCGTTCCTATAGCACATGTGCCCACGTCGTGCAAAAAAACTCATGATTTTATCGCGCAACGAGTATTTAGTAATATTGATGCTGCATCGTTACCGCCGAACGTCTACTACCATGTCATCGTCGTCCGTGAGGGGGGGCCACGCCTCGGAGACGCGTCCCGCCTCTTCGGACATGCCACCACACCACCCCAAATGTATGAGGGCCCGGTGCGACGCTCCGGTGGCATTGCTATCCCCCAGTGCCCCCGTCCCACCTAACCCTGTAGCATTTGACCACGGGATCTAGCCCTTTGACTTTGCATGGACGGGCTTTGACCAGTGGACCTCCCCACCCGGTTGTGTTAGGTCAGCCCATAGGAACACTTTGGAGCAACATCTGGGCCAGACCCACAGCAAGATCCCCTCCGTGTAGACCCCACGCGTCCGTTTCCCCCCTCTAG
>NW_021307244.1:0-1173 GCF_002162155.2 Triticum dicoccoides
CGAAGGGCAATCCGCGTAGAGGGAATTTTTCGGATACTTCTCCATCACCAAAAATTATGAAAAAATACCATCGTTACTATAGCACATGTGCCCACATCGTGCAAAAAAACTCATGATTTTATCGCGCTCTGAGTATTTAGTAATATTGACGCCGCATCGTTACCGCAGAACGTCTACTACCGTGTCATCGTCGTCCGTGAGGGGGGGCCGCGCCCCGGAGACGCGTCCCGCCTCTTCGGACATGCCACCACACCACCCCGCATATATGAGGTCCCGGCGCGACGCTCCGGTGGCATTGCTACCCCCTAGTGCCCCCGTCCCGCCTAACCCTGTAGCGTTTGACCACGGGATCTAGCCCTTTGAATTTGCACGGACGGGCTTTGACCAGTGGACCTCCCCACCTGGTTGTGTTAGGTCAGCCCATAGGAACACTTTGGAGCAACATCCGGGCCAGACCCACAGCAAGATCCCCTCCGTGTAGACCCCACGCGTCCGTTTCCCCCATCCAGGTGCCGGCGGCGGCGTCCGTGAGGGGGGCACACCCCGGACACGCGTGCCGGGCGTTTGCAACCGCCACAACACTTCCAGACTTGTGAGAGGCCGCCTACAAAAGATTTGGCGGCATGCTAGCCCCCAGAGGCCGCCGGCCACAGCCGTAGACGCGCGAAGGGCAATCCACGTAGAGGGAATTTTTCGGATACTTCTCCATCACCAAAAATTATGAAAAAATACCATCGTTCCTATAGCACATGTGCCCACGTCGTGCAAAAAAACTCATGATTTTATCGCGCAACGAGTATTTAGTAATATTGATGCTGCATCGTTACCGCCGAACGTCTACTACCATGTCATCGTCGTCCGTGAGGGGGGGCCACGCCTCGGAGACGCGTCCCGCCTCTTCGGACATGCCACCACACCACCCCAAATGTATGAGGGCCCGGTGCGACGCTCCGGTGGCATTGCTATCCCCCAGTGCCCCCGTCCCACCTAACCCTGTAGCATTTGACCACGGGATCTAGCCCTTTGACTTTGCATGGACGGGCTTTGACCAGTGGACCTCCCCACCCGGTTGTGTTAGGTCAGCCCATAGGAACACTTTGGAGCAACATCTGGGCCAGACCCACAGCAAGATCCCCTCCGTGTAGACCCCACGCGTCCGTTTCCCCCCTCTAG
>NW_021307245.1:0-1543 GCF_002162155.2 Triticum dicoccoides
AGACCATTTGGAATGAAGAGGATTTTACCGTGTAAATGGAAACTACAACTGTTGAAGACTCCGAAGACTTGGAGAATTTGAAGGCTCTGAAGAATTCCCAAATTTGTATGACCCAGGAAGGCTACCTTTATGGAACCTGGCAGACTATGGAAGTTATCAATACCGAGATCAAGGTGTATCGGAGAAAGACCGGAGCATGGAGAGTTAGTAACTCAAAGTTTTGTCAAGAGAACCCTAAGGCAGGAGTTATTAACTCATGGAAATGACAAGAGCAAAAAAAAAAAAAACACGGCTATCCATGATGTTATCGCCCGCCTATGCTATTGTCACCGTGCGGAGTTAAGCATGCAGATGCATGGAAGGATTGGATGGTAGAAAGCTGATGGAGCATCTATCTGCAAACATTGGAGTGTTAACCTTAGCTGGTGTATTCACCAGGATCTGGAGTGTTACATCAGGAAGTTAAGATGGACCTACAAGAAGCAATATTTGACAATAAGGCAATTGGTGAAGAACTCAGGACCCAGAAGCTGAAGTAGCCAAGCTGGAGGAGCAACACATCGAGATACCGGAGATTTGACAGTAACTGAAGGACAGTAGGATCATGGATCATGTCAAGGATGTTGAAACCGGCAGTTGGAACGTAACTCCAGAAATATTGAAGGACGTCGCGAGAGACTTCGTGTCAACAGAGATGATCTGGCAAAAGAACTTGAGCAGGACAAGCATGATTGGAAGAAGCCATCGGAGGCATGAACAAAGACTTGAAGAGTTTGGAGACGTTGAAGATTCATTGACCTTTAGAAGACCAAACCCCTATTATATACCTACGTTAGATGCGACGTTTGTGAGCTGTCATTTGTTTGATGTTTTTTTTCGACAGCCACAACAAAATCTGTCTTTTCAAAACTTTTGCTTGTATTGTGTGCTTTCCTCTCTCTTGATCTCTCTTATCTCACCCCAAACCCTTGAACCCAATAGAGGATGAATGGCGATGAGCTTGTATTTTCTGGACCGATGAGTCAATTGGAGACAGACCGATGGATTCAGAACACGGAGGATCATATGGAGAACAACCCTATAGTCGGAAAGGATATGGCCCAGCATGCTCTTCAATGCTTTGAAAGAGGTGCTGCTACTTGGTGGAGGATGTACCAAACCATCAATGGATGGCAAGGAGTAACCACTTGGAAAGAATTTAAGTTGACTTTGCTAAAGTCTCAGTTTGTGTCCCAGAAGTTGAAGCCTTATGGAAAGGATATGAAGAAACCTTGTGCATGCAAGATTTGTGGACAAATCGGACACACCCATAAGGAACACAAGGATGAATGCCCTAATTGTGAAGGAAGTCACCCAACTGAAGAATGCCCAACTAGACAGATTACTTGTTTCTTGTGTGAAGGGACTACCCACTACCCTGCTCAGTGTCACATTTACCCCATGGTACAAAGAACCATCCAGCAGAAGGAAGAAGAAATGAAAGGAGCCCTCATGGAAGGTTTAGAAGAACCTGTGATGAAGAAAGAGGTGGAGGACACACCCA
>NW_021307246.1:0-3380 GCF_002162155.2 Triticum dicoccoides
TTACCGGCAAAATGAATAATCAGGATGATGAATAACAGTCATGAAGCATGTGCCCTCACTTATGTGAATCATCAAAGGATATCCCGTCATGAACAAAATTCTTCTGCCAGAACCACTGGCACTCAAGCCTGTGGATACTATCACATAAGTCCGTACTTCTTTACAATGGCCACGACAAGTGACAGCCAACTATTTGGTAGAAATCCGATACTCAAGAAAGTGGAGCTAGTCAAGATGATCCAGAATCTCCTACGAGAAGTCAGAATTCGCCAGGAGAACGGTTATGAACCACCTCACTGCTTTGAACTTGGAGGGCCTACAGTTAGTTGAGAAACCCAATGCAAAGGATAAAAAGATTGGGTGTCCACCAGGAAAATCTGATCACCCCTTCATGAAAGGTTGTCAATGCCGAATGACACATCCATCGGAAATCACTCTTGGACTTGTGAGACAAACATATGTTTCAGTCATGATAATATATCACGCGCAGCTAGGTCAACACATATAGAAATAATTGGGGCTAGTATAAGCATGAACCTGTGAGGTAAGATCTGTCAGGATGTGGATACAGTGAAGCAAACCACCACAGAGCCAGGCAGTCTCGTCATATGAAAGTCAGTGGGAACAATCAATGAAGGAAAAAGGATACCCGAGTTGGAAATGGTTTCCTTAAGTCAGTATGCTCATACTTGTTCCCTGAGCAACCAAATCTCGAGGACGAGATTTTTTGAAGGGGGAAAGGTTTGTTACACCCTGAATTTTGGCCCTTTCTTTTTCTTTTGATTTTCTAAGATTTTTGCTTGAGCTTTCTTTTTCCGTGGCTATGAGGTCTGAAAATTGAAGAAGATGACCTCTTCTTTCTTCCCAGAGTGGCTTGTCATCCTCAAATACATCCCAAGACCTTGCCATTTCCATATTGGACCAACCCAAATATTATCTTTCTAGGGAATATTCCTTTTTTCTATTAAGGGAATAACCCTGCATCCGCCCTAGGTTGTGAAGCAACCTATATTTCCATCATTCCAAAAAGTTCCTAAATAATTCTCATAAATTTTTTGGGTCATATCTTCATCAAATATGGCAAAATATTTCATTTTCCATGTTCCTCATCATGCTCAATTAATTCTTTTCATATTTATGCCCTAAATGGCACTTTGTGAAGCAAGCGTCATTTATCTTTGCCCATTTGACCCCAAACTTTTTGGACACCTTTTCCTGTCCGTATAATTGCCTCATGCCAAAATTCAACTTAAAATGCCTAGTGAATATTCCTGAGCAATGTTTCAAAGTTTCTGTCTAAGGGAATGCATTGTGAAGGAAGTACTAGCTAGGAGTAACCAAATGAGTTCAAATGTTGCATGCCTCTTTATGTGCTCATATGATTACACTCCTCCAATGTTCAGCTCCATCCAATCATCTATGTGAGCACATCTTCAAATCTTTGATTCTGTTAATATTTTGAGGTTGTGAAGCAAGTATATTTTATATTGCTTCATTAATTCTGAGAAATTACCATATCATGCACCTACCCAAATAACATCTCTCCACCAAATTTGGGACCATTTCATTAAGCCATTTTATCACCAATATTATTGCAAGTTTCTGGATAGTGGGGATGTTTATGAAGGAAGTACCACTTTGGCTTGTCCAAATGATCTGAAATTTTTATGTCACCTTCATATGATCAAATAATCCTGCCGTGTCCATTTTCAGCCCAATCCATCACACTATGTGAGTGCTACTTCATGATTCAATTCCTGGACCAGATTGTGCAGTTGCACAGCAAGTGTATTAAACCTTGGTCCTAATCCTCTAAAAAGTCATAGAACTATAGTCCTTCCTATCCTAAACCTCACTGGCATCTTGTTTGCATCTTGACCTCACTCTGTTGATCACACAAGTGTGATCAAGTTTGCCATAGCAAACTTTAGAGGTAAGTTACCTTCTAACTACTGCAGTTTTAATTGATCTACTAACTCAGTTGAAACCTCCCCTGGAACGACTCCCCCCTGATACGTCTCCGTCGTATCTATAATTTTTGATTGTTCCATGCCAATATTCTACAAATTTCATATACTTTTGGCAACATTTTATACTATTTTTGGGACTAACATATTGATCCAGTGCCCAGTGTCAGTTCCTATTTGTTGCATGTTTTTTGTTTCGCAGAATATCCATATCAAACGGAGTCCAAACGGGATAAAAACTGATGGAGATTTTTTTGGAATATATATGATTTTTGGGAAGAAAAATCCACGCGAGACGGTGCCTGAGGTGGCCACGAGGCAGGGGGCGCGCCCCTAACCTTCGTGGGCCACCCACAAGGCGGTTGATGCCCTTCTTTCCCTCCAAGAAAGCTAATATCCGGATAGAGATCGTGTTAAAATTTCAGACCAATTGGAGTTACGGATCTCCGGGAATATAAGAAACGGTGGAAGGGAAGAATCTGGGAGCGCAGAAACAGAGAGAGACAGAGAGACAGATCCATCTCGGAGGGGCTCTCGCCCCTCTCGTGCCATGGAGGCCATGGACCAGAGGGGAAACCCTTCTCCCATCTAGGGAGGAGGTCAAGGAAGAAGAAGAAGGAGGGGGGCTCTCCCCCTCGCTTCTGGTGGCACCGGAGTGCCACCGGGGTCCATCATCATCACCGCGATCTACACCAACACCTCCACCATCTTCACCAAGATCTCCATCACCTTCCCCCCTCTATCTACAGCGGTACACTCTCCTGCAACTCGCTGTACCCTCTACTTGAACATGGTGCTTTATGCTTCATATTATTATCCAATGATGTGTTAACATCCTATGATGTCTGAGTAGATTTTCGTTGTCCTATCGGTGGTTGATGAATTACTATGCTTGATTTAATTTGCTTGTGGTTATGTTGTTGTCCTTTGGTGCCCATCATATGATTGCACGCGTGGATCACATAGGACTATGTATTGGAGGGCAAGAGTGACAGAAGCTTCAACCAAGCATAGAAATTGATGCTTATGGGATTGAAGGGGGAACAATATACCTTAATGCTATGGTTGGGTTTTACCTTAATGAACATTAGTAGTTGCAGATGCTTGCTAATAGTTCCAATCATAAGTGCATAGAATTCCAAGTTAGGGATGACATGCTAGCAGTGGCCTCTCCCACATAATACTTGCTATCGGTCTAGTATAGTCAATTGCTTAGGGGCAATTTCACAACTCCTACCACCACTTTTCCACACTCGCTATATTTACTTTATTGTTTCTTTATCTAAAAAACCCCTACTTTTTATTTACGTAATCTTTATTATCTTGCAAACCTATCCAACAACAGCTACAAAGTACTTCTAGTTTCATACTTGTTCTAGGTAAAGCGAACGTCAAGCGTGCATAGAGTTCTAT
>NW_021307247.1:0-3380 GCF_002162155.2 Triticum dicoccoides
TTACCGGCAAAATGAATAATCAGGATGATGAATAACAGTCATGAAGCATGTGCCCTCACTTATGTGAATCATCAAAGGATATCCCGTCATGAACAAAATTCTTCTGCCAGAACCACTGGCACTCAAGCCTGTGGATACTATCACATAAGTCCGTACTTCTTTACAATGGCCACGACAAGTGACAGCCAACTATTTGGTAGAAATCCGATACTCAAGAAAGTGGAGCTAGTCAAGATGATCCAGAATCTCCTACGAGAAGTCAGAATTCGCCAGGAGAACGGTTATGAACCACCTCACTGCTTTGAACTTGGAGGGCCTACAGTTAGTTGAGAAACCCAATGCAAAGGATAAAAAGATTGGGTGTCCACCAGGAAAATCTGATCACCCCTTCATGAAAGGTTGTCAATGCCGAATGACACATCCATCGGAAATCACTCTTGGACTTGTGAGACAAACATATGTTTCAGTCATGATAATATATCACGCGCAGCTAGGTCAACACATATAGAAATAATTGGGGCTAGTATAAGCATGAACCTGTGAGGTAAGATCTGTCAGGATGTGGATACAGTGAAGCAAACCACCACAGAGCCAGGCAGTCTCGTCATATGAAAGTCAGTGGGAACAATCAATGAAGGAAAAAGGATACCCGAGTTGGAAATGGTTTCCTTAAGTCAGTATGCTCATACTTGTTCCCTGAGCAACCAAATCTCGAGGACGAGATTTTTTGAAGGGGGAAAGGTTTGTTACACCCTGAATTTTGGCCCTTTCTTTTTCTTTTGATTTTCTAAGATTTTTGCTTGAGCTTTCTTTTTCCGTGGCTATGAGGTCTGAAAATTGAAGAAGATGACCTCTTCTTTCTTCCCAGAGTGGCTTGTCATCCTCAAATACATCCCAAGACCTTGCCATTTCCATATTGGACCAACCCAAATATTATCTTTCTAGGGAATATTCCTTTTTTCTATTAAGGGAATAACCCTGCATCCGCCCTAGGTTGTGAAGCAACCTATATTTCCATCATTCCAAAAAGTTCCTAAATAATTCTCATAAATTTTTTGGGTCATATCTTCATCAAATATGGCAAAATATTTCATTTTCCATGTTCCTCATCATGCTCAATTAATTCTTTTCATATTTATGCCCTAAATGGCACTTTGTGAAGCAAGCGTCATTTATCTTTGCCCATTTGACCCCAAACTTTTTGGACACCTTTTCCTGTCCGTATAATTGCCTCATGCCAAAATTCAACTTAAAATGCCTAGTGAATATTCCTGAGCAATGTTTCAAAGTTTCTGTCTAAGGGAATGCATTGTGAAGGAAGTACTAGCTAGGAGTAACCAAATGAGTTCAAATGTTGCATGCCTCTTTATGTGCTCATATGATTACACTCCTCCAATGTTCAGCTCCATCCAATCATCTATGTGAGCACATCTTCAAATCTTTGATTCTGTTAATATTTTGAGGTTGTGAAGCAAGTATATTTTATATTGCTTCATTAATTCTGAGAAATTACCATATCATGCACCTACCCAAATAACATCTCTCCACCAAATTTGGGACCATTTCATTAAGCCATTTTATCACCAATATTATTGCAAGTTTCTGGATAGTGGGGATGTTTATGAAGGAAGTACCACTTTGGCTTGTCCAAATGATCTGAAATTTTTATGTCACCTTCATATGATCAAATAATCCTGCCGTGTCCATTTTCAGCCCAATCCATCACACTATGTGAGTGCTACTTCATGATTCAATTCCTGGACCAGATTGTGCAGTTGCACAGCAAGTGTATTAAACCTTGGTCCTAATCCTCTAAAAAGTCATAGAACTATAGTCCTTCCTATCCTAAACCTCACTGGCATCTTGTTTGCATCTTGACCTCACTCTGTTGATCACACAAGTGTGATCAAGTTTGCCATAGCAAACTTTAGAGGTAAGTTACCTTCTAACTACTGCAGTTTTAATTGATCTACTAACTCAGTTGAAACCTCCCCTGGAACGACTCCCCCCTGATACGTCTCCGTCGTATCTATAATTTTTGATTGTTCCATGCCAATATTCTACAAATTTCATATACTTTTGGCAACATTTTATACTATTTTTGGGACTAACATATTGATCCAGTGCCCAGTGTCAGTTCCTATTTGTTGCATGTTTTTTGTTTCGCAGAATATCCATATCAAACGGAGTCCAAACGGGATAAAAACTGATGGAGATTTTTTTGGAATATATATGATTTTTGGGAAGAAAAATCCACGCGAGACGGTGCCTGAGGTGGCCACGAGGCAGGGGGCGCGCCCCTAACCTTCGTGGGCCACCCACAAGGCGGTTGATGCCCTTCTTTCCCTCCAAGAAAGCTAATATCCGGATAGAGATCGTGTTAAAATTTCAGACCAATTGGAGTTACGGATCTCCGGGAATATAAGAAACGGTGGAAGGGAAGAATCTGGGAGCGCAGAAACAGAGAGAGACAGAGAGACAGATCCATCTCGGAGGGGCTCTCGCCCCTCTCGTGCCATGGAGGCCATGGACCAGAGGGGAAACCCTTCTCCCATCTAGGGAGGAGGTCAAGGAAGAAGAAGAAGGAGGGGGGTTCTCCCCCTCGCTTCTGGTGGCACCGGAGTGCCACCGGGGTCCATCATCATCACCGCGATCTACACCAACACCTCCACCATATTCACCAAGATCTCCATCACCTTCCCCCCTCTATCTACAGCGGTACACTCTCCTGCAACTCGCTGTACCCTCTACTTGAACATGGTGCTTTATGCTTCATATTATTATCCAATGATGTGTTAACATCCTATGATGTCTGAGTAGATTTTCGTTGTCCTATCGGTGGTTGATGAATTACTATGCTTGATTTAATTTGCTTGTGGTTATGTTGTTGTCCTTTGGTGCCCATCATATGATTGCACGCGTGGATCACATAGGACTATGTATTGGAGGGCAAGAGTGACAGAAGCTTCAACCAAGCATAGAAATTGATGCTTATGGGATTGAAGGGGGAACAATATACCTTAATGCTATGGTTGGGTTTTACCTTAATGAACATTAGTAGTTGCAGATGCTTGCTAATAGTTCCAATCATAAGTGCATAGAATTCCAAGTTAGGGATGACATGCTAGCAGTGGCCTCTCCCACATAATACTTGCTATCGGTCTAGTATAGTCAATTGCTTAGGGGCAATTTCACAACTCCTACCACCACTTTTCCACACTCGCTATATTTACTTTATTGTTTCTTTATCTAAAAAACCCCTACTTTTTATTTACGTAATCTTTATTATCTTGCAA
Organism: Triticum dicoccoides; assembly: GCF_002162155.2. NCBI lineage: Eukaryota > Viridiplantae > Streptophyta > Magnoliopsida > Poales > Poaceae > Triticum > Triticum dicoccoides. The sequence continues at coordinate 3,297 of NW_021307247.1, forward strand.
ACCTATCCAACAACAGCTACAAAGTACTTCTAGTTTCATACTTGTTCTAGGTAAAGCGAACGTCAAGCGTGCATAGAGTTCTAT
>NW_021307248.1:0-2141 GCF_002162155.2 Triticum dicoccoides
TTTTTGATTGCTCCATGCTACATTATCTACTATTTTGGACTATATTGGGCTTTATTTTCCACTTTTATATTATTTTTGGGACTAACCTATTAACCGGAGGCCCAGCCCAGAATTGCTGTTTTTTGCCTATTTCAGTATTTCGAGGAAACAGAATATCAAACGGAGTCCAAACGGAATGAAACATTCGGGAACGTGATCTTCTCACCGAACGTGATCCAGGAGACTTGGACCCTACTCCAAGAAGTTTCCGGGGAGGTCACGAGGGTGGAGGGCACCCCCCCTGGGCGCGCCCCCCTGCCTCGTAGGCCCCTCGGAGCTCCACCGACATACTTCTTCCGCCTATATATCTCCATATACCCTAAAAACATCCGGGAGCAACATAGATCGGGAGTTCCACCACCAGAAGCCTCCGTAGCCACCGAAACTAAATCTAGACCCGTTCCGGCACCCTGCCGGAGGGGGCAATCCTTCTCTGGTGGCCATCTTCATCATCCCGGTGCTCTCCATGACGAGGAGGGAGTAGTTCTCCCTCGGGGCTGAGGGTATGTACCAGTAGCAATGTGTTTGATCTCTCTCTCTCTCTCTCTCTCTATCTCTCTCTCTCTCTCTCTCTCTCGTGTTCTTGAGATGATACGATCTTGATGTATCGCGAGCTTTGCTATTATATTTGGATCCTATGATGTTTCTTCCCCCCTCTTCTCTCTTGTAATGAATCGAGTTTCCCCTTTGAAGCAATTTTATCGGATTGAGTCTTTAAAGACTTGAGAACACTTGATGTATGTCTTGCCATGGATATCTGTGGTGACAATGGGATACCACGTGCCACTTGATGTACGTTTTGGTGACCAACTTGCGGGTTTCGTGACATTGGGAACCTATGCATAGGGGTTGGCACACGTTTTCGTCGTGATTCTCCGGTAGAAACTTTGGGGCACTCTTTGAGGTTCTTTGTGTTGGCTGAATAGATGAATTGAGATTGTGTGATGCATATCATATAATCATGCCCACGGATACTTGAGGTGACATTGAAGTATCTAGGTGACATCAGGGTTTTGGTTGATTTGTATCTTAAGGCGTTATTCTAGTACAAACTCTAGGGCTGTTTGTGACACTTATAGGAATAGCCCAACGGATTGATTGGAAAGAATAACTTTGAGGTGGTTTCGTACCCTACCATAATCTCTTCGTTCGTTCTCCGCTATTCGTGACTTTGGAGTGACTCTTTGTTGCATGTTGAGGGATAATTTTATGATCCAATTATGTTAGTGTTGTTGAGAGGACTTACACTAGTGAAAGTATGAACCCTAGGCCTAATTTCCTATCATTGCAATACCGTTTACGCTCACTTTTATCATTAGTTACCTTGCTGTTTTTATATTTTCAGATTACAAATACCTTTATCTACCATCCATATTGCACGTGTATCACCATCTCTTCGCCGAACTAGTGCACCTATACAATTCACCATTGTATTGGGTGTATTGGGGACACAAGAGACTCTTTGTTATTTGGTTGCAGGGTTGCTTGAGAGAGACCATCTTCATCCTACGCCTCCTACGGATTGATAAACCTTAGTTCATCCACTTGAGGGAAATTTGCTACTGTCCTACAAACCTCTACACTTGGAGGCCCAACAACGTCTACAAGAAGAAGGTTGTGTAGTAGACATCAAACTCTTTTCTGGCGCCGTTGCCGGGGAGGTGACTGCTTGAAGGTATATCTTTAGATCTTTCAATCGAGTCTTTTAGTTTCTTGTTTTATCACTAGTTTAGTTTATAAAAGAAAATTACAAAAAAATGGAATTGAGTTTGTCTCATACGCTTCACCTTTTTAATATCTTTCGTGAGTATGATGGAAAGGATAATTGTGCTCAAGTGCTAGAAGAAGAAATCTACAAAATGTTTGGCACTAAATCTTTGAATGATGAGCATGATTGCAATGTTGTTAGTACGAATTCTTTGAATATCCATGAGGCTAATGATGATTGTACTAGATATGATGAAAATACCTCCTATAAATATGTCAATTTTTGTGGAGTAGATTGGGTTTGCAAGTACACACCGAATAGGGAAGATAGATATTGTAAGAGGCATAAGTACTTAGAAACTAAATTGTTGCAAGAAAGTCTAGATGAATGTGCT
>NW_021307249.1:0-1389 GCF_002162155.2 Triticum dicoccoides
TCGTTGCGTACCGTATGAACAACGAAGGTCTCCTCGAGCTTAATGCTGAAGCGCTGATCTTTGTCCAGCTCAATGAACTTGTCGCACATACCTCGGTCGTCGTGGCACCAATCGCACTCCCCCGGGCGGTTTTCATCGTCCGAGTACGACATTTCCGGCCTAAGTTCATAATTCAAATATTAAATATATGTACTAAAAAACCTAAATTAGATCATTATTATTAATCACGGATTGACTATCGGTGATGGTACATAGCTCCTCCTTTCATTCCCGAGTGCATTATTACAACAAATTGTCTAGCACACGGGAATGAAGTATAAGCTACCCCCACGACGGCGTGGATGATGGAGGGGGCTCCTAGATTTCTGCATAGAGTGCTCTTCAATTTTAGCATTCAAAGTAGGAGTACTTTTCCAATATTTGCATTCAATAAGCAAAACCAAATCGTAAAATAAAGTAGTATTCAAATTAGCATGCATTCAATTATAACCAAAAGTACATCATCTCTTGTGTCCGTACATTGTCGAATACTCCTCGAATACTATCATACATATAGCATCGCTAATTAATACAGCTAGAACCGTAGCGCCCGACGGGTATCGTCGCGGGCGGTGGACACCCAAAGATAAGGAACGATCACAGGATCATAGCTCCATTGAGATCCCTGAAGAACCTGCCAGGTATTGTCGAACCTGCCCTCCAACGCAACCATATAGCGACGGACGTGCTCGTCCTCCTCGCTGACACGGTGACGTACCACCTCCGCGGTGTCCGGAAGCCTCGGCACCGTTACTGGCCCACGCGACCGCCACCAAACAAGGATCGGGTCAACAACGGGCTGCCTCCTCACCAACCTACGTCCCCAGAAGGTAGCACCTCCCAATACCAGCCCGGCGGAGCCCAGTCCCGAACATGGCCCTGATCAAGCAGGCCTCCACCGCCGAGTCTACGACGACGAGGATGCGGGATAGGCATCGCCGACGTCGATGCGGGAACTACGTACTTCTATATATAGTTAAATAAAGTAGTTTTACTAATTAAATCAACTATCTAGTTCAACTACTAAGCACTTACTATAAATAAATAAAGTAGTACTTACTAAAAACAAAGTAGCACTTACTATAAATAAATAAAGTAGCACTTACTATAAATAAATAAAGTAGCACTTACTACAAACTACTTCTATATATAGTTAAATAAAGTAGTTTTATTAATTAAATTAACTATCTAGTTCAACTACTAAGCACTTACTATAAATAAATAAAGTAGTACTTACTAAAAACAAAGTAGCACTTACTATAAATAAATAACGTAGCACTTACTATAAATAAATAAAGAAGCACTTACTACAAACTACTTCTATATATAGTAAAATAAATTAGTTTATTA
>NW_021307250.1:0-2214 GCF_002162155.2 Triticum dicoccoides
GACATGGGTACATTCACTCAAAGATTATGTCCTTGGTACATTCATCGGCCACGAGGCGAGCGCCTTTCATAATGCCATCATAATATTTCTCGGGGTAGCGATGCGCCTTGCCCTCCGGTGGTCCATCCTTCACCTGCTTCTCGGCATCCAGCTTGGCCCAATGCATCTTCGCACGGGCAAAGGCCCAGCGGGCACCCTCAATACAAACGGATTGCTTGACAACTTCAAGCTGCGGACATGCATTTACCATCCGCTTTATAAGGCCGAAGTAGCTGTCAGGCAGGGGCTCACCAGGCCAGATCCGGACTATGAAGTCCTTCATGGCCACTTCGGCCGCCTTGTCGAGTTCAACCAATTGCTTCAGTTGGTCACTCAGAGGCATTGGGTGTTCGGCTCCAGTATACTGGGACCAGAACATCTTCTCCATCGAGCTTCCCTCTTCGGCATGGTAGAACTCCGTGGCATCCGATATGCTGCATGGCAGATCTGCGAATGCCCCTGGAGAGCTCCGAATTCGGGTAAGTAAAAGGAATGTCTCCTCCACATGCTTGCTTTGCATAATGAATGCCTTACCCGCCGCTAACTTCTTGGCCGCCTGGATTTCCTATTGGGCCCTTTGGGCTTCGGCCTTGGCGTCTTTCACGCTCTGAAGGGCCTTTGCAAGCTCAGACTCTCGCGTCTTGAAGTCATGCTCCAAAGACCGGAACTTCTTGCCGAGCTCCTGGATCTCTTGCTATACCTCGCCCACCCTAGCATCTTGCTTTTCATGCTCAATACGCTCCGTGGCCGCCTTGTCTTTGGCCTCGATAGCGCTTTCTTCAGGGCCGCCACTTCGGTCGTGGCCCCTATTAAAAAATCATGACGCTTTTTGTTAGCGTCACTAATTTTTTCTCCTATATATGACACATGGACGGGGTATCACTCACCTTTGTTCTCTTCGAGCTGCCTCTTTGTGAGGCTGAGCTCCTCTTCGGCCAGCTTTAGGTCCTGTTCGAGTCCGGCGACCTCTGCTATGCGGGCAGCAGCGGCAAGCAGCACCGCCTGCTTATTCACATAGACACATACTGTTAGATTCCCGCGGTTTAGAGTTGACCCTCCATTTGGCTTTTCTTTTCGAACACCAAACAGAGTATCAGGGGCTACTGTCTATTGGGTGATAATTTCTCACACTTTTGATTACTTACCTCAAAGCCTGTTAGGAGGCTGGTGGAGGCTTCGGTCAATCCGCTTTTGGCAGACCGAACCTTCTAAATCACCGTACTCATAAGAGTACGGTGCTCTTCATCAATGGAAGCGCCACAAAGCACTTCCAGCAGACTATCCGACGCCTCCAGTGCGACGGAGGTCATCGGCACAATCGGCTTGTCCTCCCTAGCGAGGGGCTGCCTACCCGAATTCAGAACCTTTGGTGGTTCTGGTGCAGTGTCCCGCTGGGAGCCCAACTTGCTGCGGCTCTTGTCAGCATAATCTATGGGGATCTTACCCCCCATGTGCCCAACGTCTGGAATTTCGCCTTGGGGCGTCTCCAGAGCCGCCTCCCCCTGCTCTGGTACCCTTTGGGACAACACCTCTGTGTCATCCGCAGGTCGAGGGGAGGTGGCTGTCGGGAGCGAATTCATTGCCGAATCACTCAGAGACCCATCCGAAGAGGATACCTCGGGATGGGACCTGGCTGGACTACATATGCGTGTTCGGCGTTATAACAAACTATGAAGTTAAGTCGTACGAAAAGTATTACAGAGTGCAGATACTTACAATCTCGCCAGGGGCTTGCCCCTGGGTAGTCACTCCTCCTCGCTATAGGCGGCGGTTGTGGAGTGGTCCGGAGGAAGGGTCCGTCCCTTCTTGGACCCTTCGGCCTCCTCGGAAGGGGTGGCTTTCCTCTTCTTCTCCCCCATGTTTTGGGGGAGAGGGTTTTCGTTCTTCTGCTCCTCATTGTCGTTGGAGGAGTGCGCCCTGGTGTCTTCGGACGATGAGTCCGGCACCATGTTGCGCCAGGAACTTCTTCTGGTCCCCGTGGCCTTTTTCTTGGCCTTCTTCTCCTGCACCTCATAGGGTGCCGGAACCAGCATCTTCGTCACGAGTTCGTCTGCTGGGTCCTCAGGAAACGGAGCCGGACAGTCGATCCGCTCCGCCGTCGCCACATATTCCTGTTAAAATCAGCACAGTGGCCTAAGTTTCTCCCACGAATATACTGAGGAAGGCACATCTTGC
>NW_021307251.1:0-896 GCF_002162155.2 Triticum dicoccoides
TGCGAAAAAGAAGGGCAAGAAGATTGTGAACAGATAGCTAGCTAAGATCGATTGTATTTAAATCGTAGCCTTCATTTCTCGATTGTATTTCATGGGTACTTTTTGAACTATCATGAATATTTTTAAATTTCATGGACACTCGATCTCGATCCCGGCCCCCTCCATCTCGATCGCTATCCCACCTCGCCAGATCCGGTCCCCCTCGCCGCCGAGCACCCTCCCAGTCCACCGGCCGCCGCCGCCGACCCCCCGCACCCTCGATTCCCCTACTCAACCGCCGCCGCCGACCCCCCGCACCCCGCGCACCGTCTTATAAAAAAAATAAGTATCAAACAGCTTTTTAAATGCTACTGTCTTATAAAAAAATATTACTGTTATTATTTAAACAAGTTTGAACATATTTAAACACAAATAAGTATGAAACAGCTTTTTAAATGCTAAAAAAAATTGTGGAGCCTGGGACTCGAACCCAGGACCTCCTGGTGTGAGAACTGGCTGCTGACCAGTCGAGCTAGTAGAGGGGACTTGATGTGGATTAGTTCTGGTGGTACATAACCTGTTGGCTCGAGTTGAAATAAAAAAATACTAATGGCGCATCACGGTGAGGTGCGCCATTAGTATGGACATGCTAATGGCGCACCGCGGTGAGGTGCGCCATTAGTATTGTGCCCCTTCGCTCGATCCCCCTTCCCTCTCCCCCTTCGCCCGATCCCCCCTTTCCCTCTCCCCCTCGCCAGTTCCCTCTCCCTCTCGATCCACCGCCGCCGCCGCCGCTGCCCTGACCCTCCCCCTCCCTCGCCCTCGCCCTCTCCCTCCCTCGCCCTCTCCTCGCCTTCCCTCTCCCTCGCCCTCTCCCTCGCCCTAGATCCCCTTCCCCTCTCCTCTCCCGACGCCGC
>NW_021307252.1:0-1973 GCF_002162155.2 Triticum dicoccoides
TGGGGAATAGAAGACACCAGAAGATAGAGCACCAGTCTTCACAGAAACACTTGTAGCATGAAAGCAAAAGAGACACTCTCACACTAGTCCTAGTCAGCGAACATATTGTGTCAACTAGCTTGGGCGTGGCGTAGGGATACACTTCCTATCAGTAGTCCTTTACGTATCAGTCGTTTAGGGTAGACCACTCCCGTGCCATGGTTGAAATTTTATCCCACAACTAAGATGTACCAGGGAAATGCCTTGCCCATTCTAACATCCCTCCTTATATGAGCCACGTTGGCATGATCCCACTAATCTCTCGCCCGTTTCTTTTACCCTAACTAAATTTCTCACCTTCGTTCCTCTCTCCCGCCTACGATCCACAGCACGCCGTCCACTTATGACAACCCTCTTTTCTCCACCAGTGCTGCCTGAGTTGATCCCTATGCCTCGTGCTTTGAATCCACCTCACTGATGATCTATACATGCACCACCCCACCCAGATTTTATCCCTTGCACCACACCACTCTTCCTCGAAAATGGATGCATTAAGGTGCTCTATCGGTAGCCACCGCATGCCACTGTCTCCCTGTCCCGTTTCGTTGACGCTCCATCGATGCAAGACGCGCAGAGCTCAACGTGGTCAGAAAAATCCAGTAGCCACAGAACGCTGTCGTGGGCATCGTGCTCACTGCCTCCACCTTGAGGAGCTACACCTCACCCAAGTGGAAACCAATTAACCCAAGCAATGAAATTATATGTAATTACATAACCATGTGCTCATCCACCCAAATTCATATATAGTCGAAGTTTTTAAACTTTTTCATCCGATACAATACATATTTGGTTAGTCAAATTGCCGACCTAGAAGCACATACACACCCTATACATTCACCCCGTACCTATAGTGTAGATGGTACTTTTTTTCCAAAACGGAGGCATAAGATTTGCCTCATCTATTAAATAAGGAGAGAATAGAGTTTAGAGAATTACAACACACCCACACATTCGGCATGACAATTACTCGCCTAGAAAAATATTCCCTAATTTCTTTGCGCCCGCGGCCATCCAAAGCTTGGCCTCGTCGATGATGGCGGTGAGTAGGATTGTCGGTTGCGCACTCTTGTGGCGGAACACCCGTGCATTTCTTTCATTCCAAATGGTCCACGAGACGAGCATGGTGAGGGAGGCCATAACTTGTCGGTTCTCTGGTAGACGGAATCGTCCATGAGCCACTCGGATGTATCCATGTGCGCGAGACCTAGCTTCTCAATGAGAGACTTCCATAGCCGAATCGTGTAGCGGCACTTGAAGAAAAGGTGGGCTCCCGATTCTTGCTCCCTATTGCAAAGCTTGCAAAGGCCACAATTTGACCAACCTCGTCGCTCCAAGCGATCGGCGGTCCAGACCCTATCTTGCAACGCCAACCAAGCAAAAAACATAACCTTTGGAGGTGCCCATGCCTTCTAAACCATGCGATCCAAGGGAGAGGGGGTCATGCCTAGGAATTGAGCCTTGCATGCGGTGGCCGTCGTGTAGATCCCATCGTTCGCATGCTTCCAAATGATGACGTCTTCGGTTTGCTCATGAAGGTGGACGTCATTAAGGAGCATCCAAAGAGTGAAGAACTCCCGAATGTGGGCGACGGAGACAACCGTGTTTGTGCCATGATTGGTCTTGAAGATCCAAGCGTTCCCTGCGAGGGCCTCACGGTACTTTGAGGGACACAGGGTTGAAAGTTGTCCGGATTTGAGAGTTCGGGGTTGTATTGTAGACGTTATTGAAGTTCAGGGTTGAAATATGCACTTCTCTCTTTATTAAAACACATGTACTTAATATTTATTTAGATTCTTCCATATTCTAGTTATCCCAGATTTGTTTTTTTCTTGATCAAAGAATTTCCGTCCACTTATTTTTTTCAAAATTTTCATAGGACATTCATAAAATATATTTTTAGTGGGATGAACTACAAGAACAGAATCTACATCTAC
>NW_021307253.1:0-909 GCF_002162155.2 Triticum dicoccoides
GAACCCCGTGGTGTGTTTACGTGTCGGTCTTCAGCACTCGCGGTTTTGGCCGATTCTGGCCCGTTTCATTCACTATTACTCACCGTTTTGGGGTCCCGAAGCGATTTCCATAGTTGTTGAACCCCAAGGTGCATTTCCGTGTTGGTCATCAACACTCACAGTTTTGGCCGATTCTGGCCCACTTCTTGGACTATTACTCACTGTTTTGGGGTCCCGGAGTGATTTCAACGATTAACGAACCCCGTAGTGCGTTTACGTGTCGGTCATCAGCACTCGCGGTTTTGGCCGATTCTGGCCCATTTCATGGACTATTACTCACCGTTTTGGGGTCCCAAAGTGATTTCCATAGTTGTTGAACCCCAATGTGCGTTTCCGTGTCGGTCATCAGGACTCACAGTTTTGGCCGAATCGGGCCGCTTCTTGGACTATTACTCACTGTTTTGGGGTCTCGGAGTGATTTCAACGATTGATGAACCCCGTGGTGCATTTACGTGCTGGTCATCAGCACTCGCGGTTTTTGCTGATTCTTGCCTGTTTCATGGACTATTACTCACTGTTTTGGGGTCCCGAAGCGATTTCCATAATTGTTGAACCCCAAGGTGCATTACGTGTCGGTTATCCACACTCACAATTTTGGCCGATTCTGGCCCGCTTCTTGGACTATTACTCACAGTTTTGGGCTCCTGGAGTGATTTCAACGATTGACAAACCCCGTGGTGCGTTTACGTGTCGGTCATCAACACTCGCGGTTTTGGCTGATTCTGGCCCGTTTCATGATCTATTACTCACAATTTTGGGGTCCCGGAGTGATTTCCATAGTTGTTGACGTTTACGTGTCGGTCATCAACACTCACAGTTTTGGCCGATTCTGGCCCGCTTCTTGGAGTATAACTCACTATTTTGGGGTCC
>NW_021307254.1:0-1018 GCF_002162155.2 Triticum dicoccoides
GAACCCCGTGGTGTGTTTACGTGTCGGTCTTCAGCACTCGCGGTTTTGGCCGATTCTGGCCCGTTTCATTCACTATTACTCACCGTTTTGGGGTCCCGAAGCGATTTCCATAGTTGTTGAACCCCAAGGTGCATTTCCGTGTTGGTCATCAACACTCACAGTTTTGGCCGATTCTGGCCCACTTCTTGGACTATTACTCACTGTTTTGGGGTCCCGGAGTGATTTCAACGATTAACGAACCCCGTAGTGCGTTTACGTGTCGGTCATCAGCACTCGCGGTTTTGGCCGATTCTGGCCCATTTCATGGACTATTACTCACCGTTTTGGGGTCCCAAAGTGATTTCCATAGTTGTTGAACCCCAATGTGCGTTTCCGTGTCGGTCATCAGGACTCACAGTTTTGGCCGAATCGGGCCGCTTCTTGGACTATTACTCACTGTTTTGGGGTCTCGGAGTGATTTCAACGATTGATGAACCCCGTGGTGCATTTACGTGCTGGCATCAGCACTCGCGGTTTTTGCTGATTCTTGCCTGTTTCATGGACTATTACTCACTGTTTTGGGGTCCCGAAGCGATTTCCATAATTGTTGAACCCCAAGGTGCATTACGTGTCGGTTATCCACACTCACAATTTTGGCCGATTCTGGCCCGCTTCTTGGACTATTACTCACAGTTTTGGGCTCCTTGAGTGATTTCAACGATTGACAAACCCCGTGGTGCGTTTACGTGTCGGTCATCAACACTCGCGGTTTTGGCTGATTCTGGCCCGTTTCATGATCTATTACTCACAATTTTGGGGTCCCGGAGTGATTTCCATAGTTGTTGACGTTTACGTGTCGGTCATCAACACTCACAGTTTTGGCCGATTCTGGCCCGCTTCTTGGAGTATAACTCACTATTTTGGGGTCCCAGAGTGATTTCAACGATTGACGAACCCCGTGGTGTGTTTACGTGTCGGTCTTCAGCACTCGCGGTTTTGGCCGATTCTGGCCCGTTTCATTCACTATTACTCACCGTTT
>NW_021307255.1:0-1348 GCF_002162155.2 Triticum dicoccoides
GGTCCCGATCTTTCGATGAGATGATGGATATCGCTTTGGTGGAAGTCGACTTTGACGATCCGACTACGAACGTGCGAGGACGTCGCGCCTTAGCAATCGCTAAACCAACTCCGAGAGGTTATTGACCACGCCGGAGCACGATCAACCTGACCACGAGGGTCTGTTTCCTGCGAGCAAACGAAGAACAAGCAAGAAACTAAGATTGCAATCTGGATATTGCGAATATAAGATGAAAGCTTTATTGATCAAGGTGGGGTTCTGTGACGCCTTTGTCTGGTCGTTGAACACAAACGAAGTACGCGAAGTTGCAGCTATGGCGAACTTTTAATCTAAACAAAACCCAAAGTCTAAACGATGCCCTAAGGGCTATATATATGGAGGAAGAGGGGGGAATTTCGTGGCCCTTTGTGGAGGGGTCCGAAATCAACCCTATCTCTTGTTTCCCCACACATACGGACTCTAAAAATAGCCTATACTTATGTATTTCGAAATTACATGGGCCTGGCCCAATAATAAGGTGACGCAGCACCTAAAATAGCCTCGGGACGAAATTTATGAAGTGGCGTCTTGTATATTTCGTCCAAGGCTTCATGCACCCATTATGGTGGCTTCAAAGTCCTGAAATCATCACTTGTAACTCCGTTCTTGTTCCCCTTGCGCATGGCATCATCTCCATGCTTGTTCTTGCTCCAATGTTCATCCTTCTCCAAGCTAGGCCCTTCATTTGTAAGCAAAACAAATGTATCCAATTTAGGCAGCATCATATTCTCATGAACATTAGAATCTTTACCAAGAAACGAAAGTACCTGGTAATTTATTTGGCGTGCACGAGCTCTAGTAATTGGTCCCGTATATGTAGCAGTAGGGGCTGTGGGTGTAACAATGGTATTGATGTCCTCATCATCCTCTCCTTCTTGAAATGAAGTCGTCCTCGACGGAAACTCATCTTCCTCACCCAAATAAGGCTTCAAATCTGCAATGTTAAAAGTGGGACTAACCCCAAAATCTGCAGGCAGCTCAAGTTTATATGCATTATCATTTATTTTCTCTAACACCTTAAAGGGACCATCAGCACGTGGCATTAGCTTTGATTTGCGCAAATCAGGAAATCTATCCTTACGCAAATGTAACCAAACAAGATCTCCAGGTGCAAACACAACATGTTTTCTACCCTTATCTCCAGCAAGTTTATATTTAGCATTCATACGCTCAATGTTTTCCTTAGTTAACTCATGCATTTTTAAAATCAATTCAGCACGTTGTTTAGCATCAAAATTAACCTTCTCCGAAGATGGAAGAGGCAACAAATCAATAGGTGCACGAGGTAGGAAACCATACACAACTTCAA
>NW_021307256.1:0-1054 GCF_002162155.2 Triticum dicoccoides
CGCTCCTCTTGATCGCTGACAATCCCTCCCCTGTTAAACCCGGCTTGACCCCAAGCCGGCGCTCGAGGGAACTTTTGCTGCAGAGTGATCTTATCCTCCCAGGTTGCCATATCCAGCGGGGACGAACTCCACTTGACTAAAACTTGGAGCACGGAATCAGAGCCTCGGCGTATTATCCGCTGCTGCAACACTTGTTCTGGCACCTGAAACTGATCATCCGGAGAGGGAAGCCGCGGAAGCACCTGGTTGTGTGGAGCAATCACTTTCTTGAGAAGTGACACATGGAAAACAGGGTGCACTTTGCTGGCAGGAGGGAGGCGCAGGCAATAAGCCACTTCGCCGATGCGCTCCAAAACTTCGAAGGGTCCATAGAATTTAAACGCCATCGTCGTTCGATCCGGGAGACCCAGATCTAGGGTTTCCCCCGAAGCATCCCGAGCCTGATGGCGCCAACTGCAACAACGATGCCTCGACAAGGACACGACATCAAAGACGCCGCCATCGTCCGCCATGACCGTAGTCGGCGCAATTTTCATCGGCAGTTGCACCACCAGGCGTAAGCCGCGGGCCTTGCTGGTTCCTTAGACCGTAGCAAACTCCAAAACGATGCCCCGAAGAGGGACTACGGCGCAAGAGCACTGCCATCGCTCGATCCCATGGAGATCTAGGGTTTCCCCCGGAGTTGCCCGGGTTGTCAAGGACCAGATGCCGACGTGTCGCACTCGCCATCGCGCCGACCGTGACCCAGAGACCAAGCTCACGCCTGAGCCCCGATCCGGTCGCGCCGCCACCGATCTGGTCACGCCGCCGCCATCCCTGGCGACCGTGGCGCCCCAGATCTTGAAGCCGCCTGCCATGAGGAATGGGATCGCCGGAGCGCCGCCAGCCCCCGTCATGACGTCCAACCACACGCCATGCTCCGGCCAGAGGGCGCCGGCCCGCGCCAGCTCCTCACGAGCGGGAGGGCACCTAGTCCTCGTCGCCGCAGGCGACAGCAAGGCTTTGCCTGGCTGCGCCCTTGGGCGACAGCGAGGGAGGAGGAGGACGAGAGGGG
>NW_021307257.1:0-1140 GCF_002162155.2 Triticum dicoccoides
CATGTAATTTCGAAATACATAAGTATAGGCTATTTTTAGAGTCCGTATGTGTGGGGAAACAAGAGATAGGGTTGATTTCGGACCCCTCCACCAAGGGCCACGAAATCCACCCCCTCTTCCTCCATATATACAGCCCTTAGGGCATCGTTTAGACCTTGGGTTTTGTTTAGATTAAAAGTTCGCCATAGCTGCAACTTCGCGTACTTCGTTTGTGTTCAACGACCAGACAAAGGCGTCACAGAACCCCACCTTGATCAATAAAGCTTTCATCTTATATTCGCAATATCCAGATTGCAATCTCAGTTTCTTGCTTGTTCTTCGTTTGCTCGCAGGAAACAGACCCTCGTGGTCAGGTTGATCGTGCTCCGGCGTGGTCAATAACCTCTCGGAGTTGGTTTAGCGATTGCTAAGGCGCGACGTCCTCGCACGTTCGTAGTCGGATCGTCAAAGTCGACTTCCACCAAAGCGGTATCCATCATCTCATCGAAAGACGGGACACCTTTGCCTTTATCAAGTGGTATCAGATTTCCAGGTTGCTCGGTGAGATTTTACAGTTTTTCGTAGTTTAGATCGAGTCTGTTCTTCATACCTATAGTCCACGAAAAAGCCACAAAAAAAAAATTTAGGGTTAGTTCATCATATCCGAACCAATCTGAGCCTTTGCATAATCTTTTTAGGGTTTTTGCTTTGTTGAATTTGCGGTTGCATCGTCGTGACTAGTTGCTGGTCTTAGAGTCTAGTCTTTTAGAGTTTCGAGTTCTGGTCATAAGTTGTCACGCCGCCGCCGCACCATCATCATTGCCCCTGCCATCTACCACCACCGCTCCGAATCCGTATCCATATACCACCACCAATCCGTGTCCATATACCACCACCGATCCATATCCATATACTACCACCGCTACCACCACCGCTGCCATATACCACCACCATATATCCACCACCAATCCGAGTTCCTTGCTTATTAGGGTTGTTTTCGAGATCCATCTAGATTCCGATTCGTGTTTCCTTGCCGGAGTAGGTTTCGGAAAAAAAAAAATAAAAAAAATTCTGGCTCCGTTTAGGCCCAAAATTTTTCGAAAACGCATTTTTCGAAAAAATTTCTGGCTATCCTATTTTTATGTGTTTCTGAGTGTTTTG
>NW_021307258.1:0-2814 GCF_002162155.2 Triticum dicoccoides
GGGACTTTAAAGCTCACCACATTCCTACCAGTGTTGTTGAGAGCAAGCGTGAGGAGTTCCGCAATCTCAAGCAAGGCAACATGTCAGTGTACGAATACAACAAGCAGTTTCAGAAACTTGCTCGCTTCGCTAAACAAGACGTTCCTGATGAAAAGAGTATGATCTATCAATTCAGAGGTGGCCTTAGAGAGGATCTGCAGTTAGCTCTCATTCTTGTTGAGCCTACTCAGTTTGATCAATTCTACAATATGGCCCTCAAGCAAGAAGGTGCTCAGCTCAAGTGTGAGGCTTCTAAGAAGAGAATCAGGGATGCAGTTCAGTCTTCTTCTTCCTCTCAAGTGGCAGCTAAGCAGCAGAAGTTCTACCTTCCTCCTCCTCCATTTCGTCAGCCTTACCAGCAGAAGAACTCAGGTGGTCGTGGATCTTCCCACCCACCCAACCTAGGCTTTCAGAACAAGTCAAATTCTCAAGCTCCAAGGTCAAATGCTCCGTATCATTGTCCGCTCTCAAAGGTGACTTGCAACAAGTGCCAGCAGAAAGGTCACTATGCGAACAAGTGCTTCAACCAAAGGCGCCTTCCTCCTCCTCCTCCTGTGAGGTCTTCAAGCAATGCAGTGGTTAAGCATAATCCAAAGCATGCAAAGGTGAACATGATGAATGCAGCTCAGGCAGAGGATTCTTCAGATGTGATCATGGGTAACCTTCCAGTTAACTCTATTCCTGCAAAAGTCTTATTTGATACTGGTGCATCGCATTGTTTCATGTCAAGACCGTTTTTTGCCAAGCATGATTTCACTTCTTCTCATTTGGATAAACCCATGGCTATCATTTCTCCGGGTAAACGGTTGAGCTCCAATTTGGTGGTTCCGGATACCACAATCAAGATGGGAGACTATAAGTTTCTATCTAAACCAATTGTTCTTGGTGACTCTGATATCGATCTTATTCTCGGGATGGACTGGCTTTCTCAGCACAAAGCTCAACTTGATTGTGCTGCCAGGGAAATTCAATTGACACACTCTTCTGAGGATGTTATCATCTATGCCGCTCGTGATGAAACCATTCGGTTGTCTTCTCTCAATGAGAAGGGCGAGTTGGATGCTATTTCTCAGATTCCAGTCGTTTGTGAGTACCAAGATGTCTTTCCAGAAGAGCTTTCGGGTATGCCTCCGCACCGGCCAGTCGAGTTCGTTATCGATCTTGAGCCCGGCACCGAACCCGTTTGCAAGCGTCCATACAAGCTTGGACCTGAAGAACTGAAGGAATTGAAGAAGCAGCTCGATGAACAAGAGCGTCTGGGTTTGATCAGACCGAGTTCATCTCCATGGGGTTGTGGAGTTCTTTTTGTCCAGAAGAAGGATGGCACGGACCGACTGTGCGTCGATTACCGTCCATTGAACAAGAAGACAATCAAGAACAAGTATCCACTTCCCAACATCAATGAGCTATTCGAGCAACTCAAAGGTGCTAAAGTATTCTCCAAGCTTGACCTCGTATGGGTTATCATCAGATTCACATTCGTGAACAAGATATTCCGAAGACAGCATTCAGAACAAGCTATGGTTCTTATGAATATACTGTCATGTCTTTCGGCCTTGTCAATGCTCCTCCAACATTCTCTCGAATGATGAACTTCATCTTCAACCCCTACACCAATGAATTCGTCCTGGTGTATCTCGATGATATTTTGGTCTTCTCCAAGAATAAGCAGGATCATGCCAAACATTTGCGATTGGTGCTCGACAACTCAGAGAGCATCAATTCTATGCGAAGTTTTCCAAATGCGAGTTCTGGCTTGATGAAGTTCTTTATCTTGGTCACATCATCTCCGCCAAGGGCATCGCTGTTAATCCCGAGAAGGTGTCTGCAATTGTGAATTGGGAACCTCCTCAGAATGTCAAGCAGCTCCGCAGTTTTCTTGGTCTTGCAAGCTATTGCCGAAGATTTGTTGAGAACTTCTCTAAGATCGCAAAGCCTCTTTCCAACCTCCTCCAGAAGCATGTCAAGTATGTCTGGACGCCTGAGTGTGATGTTGCTTTCAACACCCTCAAAGAGAAGCTAGTCACAACTCCTGTCTTGACTCCTCCTGATGAATCCAAGCCATTCGAAGTTTTCTGTGATGCTTCTCTTCAAGGTCTCGGTGCTGTGTTAATGCAAGAGAAGAAAGTTGTGGCCTATACCTCTCGTCAGTTGAAGCCCAACGAAAAGAACTACCCCACTCACGATCTTGAGTTGGCGGCAGTTGTCCATGCATTGATAACATGGAGACATCTCTTGTTGGGAAGGAAAGTGGACATTTTCACCGATCACAAGAGTCTCAAGTATATCTTCACTCAACCCAACCTCAACCTCAGGCAAACTCGATGGGTCGAAATGATTCAAGAGTACAATCCAAGTATTGAATATACTCCTGGCAAGGCGAATGTGATTGCAGATGCTCTGAGCAGAAAGGCTTATTGCAATAGCTTAATTCTCAAGCCCTTCCAACCGGATCTTTGTGAAGCTTTTCGCAAGCTGAATCTTCAAGTTGTTCCTCAAGGCTTTCTTGCCAACCTCATAGTCTCTCCTACTTTGGAAGATCAAATTCGTGAGGCACAACTCCTGGATACCATGGTGAAGAAGGTGAAACGTGGTATTGACAAGGGCATTTCCAAATACAAGTGCTATCGCTTGGATGACAAAGATACTCTTTTCTTCGAGGATCGAATTGTGGTTCCCAAAGGCGATCTGAGAAAAGTCATCATGAACGAGGCACACAATTCCCTTCTATCCATTCATCCTGGAAGTACGAAGATGTACCACGACCTCAAGCAG
>NW_021307258.1:4167-15092 GCF_002162155.2 Triticum dicoccoides
GGAGTCACCGCTGCCCTCTCCGCCCGGATCGTTGCCGAGTTGCCGCCGCCCGGGTCTCCTCCTCCGTCGCCGACCCGCCAGATCCCACGCCCTCTCGCCGGCGCCGCCTCCTTCGCCCGCGGATCCCGGCGACTCGCCGCCACCGCCCATCGCCATCGCCACCGCCCCGGGCGAGCTCCTCCCGGCCCGGCCCGGCCGCCGTCCGCGCCACTCCGAGGTGCCTCGGTTCGCGCGCTAGGGCAAACCCTAGATCCGTTTTCCAGGAGGTCGAAATCTCACCAAGTACTTTTTCTGCAGATTATTTGTTGCATTTTCGTCATGCCATAACTTTGCACCCGTGGCTCCGCTTTGGGCGTATAGCATACCGAATTGTTCGCCTCGATGAGTACATCATTTCATCTCATTGCGTCATTTTCATTTGAGCTCATCTTGATGCCCGAAATGCTGTTGGAAGAGGGCCATGTGATGTTAGTTTCAGATTCTTATCAGAACATGCACTTTTGTCATTTTTGCCATGATTGACGTGTGCATCTTATGAACTTGAGCCCTACATGTGTTTTGAACTATGCCATGCCATATTTACAGGGGTGTATGCCATGTATTTTTGATATTAGCTCGAACTAGAAAATAAGGCATATTGGGCTATTGAAGAGCTCAACTATGATTTCAAACTTGCCGGTGAGAAGAGGTTATTTGATATTAGCTCACTTGATGAATGGAGAACCCAAGCTTATGAAAATACTAAGTTGTTTAAAGAAAAAGTTAAAATATGGCATGACAAAAGGATACAAAAGCATGAGTTTAATGTAGGTGATTATGTATTGCTATACAACTCTCGTTTAAGATTTTTTGCAGGAAAACTTCTCTCTAAATGGGAAGGTCCCTACGTTATCGAAGAGGTCTATTGTTCCGGTGCCATAATAATCAACAACATCGAAGGCACAAATCTGAAGGTGGTAAACGGTTAAAGGATCAAACATTATATCTCAGGCAATCCCATAAATATTGAAACCAATATTATTGAAACCGTAACCTCGGAGGAATACATAAGGGACACTTTCCGGAACGTTTCGGACTCCGAAAAGGAGTAGGAATGTGGTACGGTAAGTAAACCGACTCCAAAACAATTATTAAGGCAATATTTCTCCGTTTTGGAATATTTAGAAAAATAGAAAGATAAGTAACAGTCCGGGAAGGACACGAGGGCCCCACGAGGGTGGTGGGCGCGCCCCCTACCTCGTGAGCACCCCGTGTGTTGGAAATATGCCCTAGAGGCAATAATAAATTAGTTATTATTATATTTCCTTGTTCATGATGATCGTTTATTATCCATGCTATAATTGTATTGATAGGAAACTCAGATACATGTGTGGGTACATAGACAACACCATGTCCCTAGTAAGGCTATAGTTGACTAGCTCATTGATCAATAGATGGTTACGGTTTCCTGACCATGGACATTGGATGTCGTCGATAACGGGATCACATCATTAGGAGAATGATGTGATGGACAAGACCCAATCCTAAGCCTAGCACAAAGATCGTAGTTCGTATGCTAAAGCTTTTCTAATGTCAAGTATCATTTCCTTAGACCATGAGATTGTGCAACTCCCGGATACCGTAGGAATGCTTTGGGTGTACCAAACGTCACAACGTAACTGGGTGGCTATAAAGGTGCACTACAGGTATCTCCGAAAGTGTCTGTTGGGTTGGCACAAATCGAGACTGGGATTTGTCACTCCATGTAAACGGAGAGGTATCTCTGGGCCCACTCGGTAGGACATCATCATAATGTGCACAATGTGACCAAGGGGTTGATCACGGGATGATGTGTTACGGAACGAGTAAAGAGACTTGCCGGTAACGAGATTGAACAAGGTATCGGTATACCGACGATCGAATCTCGGGCAAGTACTATACCGTTAGACAAAGGGAATTGTATACGGGATTGATTGAGTTCTTGACATCGTGGTTCATCCGATGAGATCATCGTGGAACATGTGGGAGCCAACATGGGTATCCAGATCCCGCTGTTGGTTATTGACCGGAGAACGTCTCGGTCATGTCTACATGTCTCCCGAACCCATAGGGTCTACACACTTAAGGTTCGATGACGCTAGGGTTATAAAGGAAGTTTGTATGTGGTTACCGAATGTTGTTCGGAGTCCCGGATGAGATCCCGGACGTCACGAGGAGTTCCGGAATGGTCCGGAGGTAAAGATTTATATATGGGAAGTCCTATTTTGGCCACCGGAAAATGTTCGGGATTTTTCGGTATTGTACCGGGAAGGTTCTAGAAGGTTCCGGAGTGGGGCCCACCAGCATGGGGGACCCACATGAACGTGGGTAGTGGGGTCAAGGCTCCACACCCCTGGTCAAGGCGCACCAAGATCCCCCTTAGAAGGAATAAGATCATATCCCGAAGGGATAAGATCAAGATCCCTAAAAAAGGGGGATAACAATCGGTGGGGAAGGAAATGATGGGATTTCTTTCCTCCCACCTTTGCCAACGCCCCAATGGACTTGGAGGGCAAGAAACCAGCCCCCTCCACCCCTATATATAGTGGGGAGGCGCATGGGAGCTACACGCTGCCCCTGGCGCAGCCCTCCCCCTTTCCCAAGTACTCCTCCTCTCCCGCGGTGCTTGGCGAAGCCCTGCAGGATTGCCACGCTCCTCCATCACCACCACGCCGTCGTGCTGCTGCTGGACGGAGTCTTCCCCAAGCTCTCCCTCTCACCTTGCTGGATCAAGGCATGGGAGATGTCACCGGGCTGTACGTGTGTTGAACGCGGAGGTGCCGTCCGTTCGGCACTAGGATCTCCAGTGATTTGGATCACGACGAGTACGACTCCTTCAACCCCGTTCTCTTGAACGCTTCCGCTTAGCGATCTACAAGGGTATGTAGATGCACTCTCCTTCCCTTCGTTGCTAGTCTCTCCATAGATAGATCTTGGTGTTGCGTAGAAAATTTTGAATTTCTGCTACGTTCCCCAATAGTGGCATCATGAGCTAGGTCTATTGCGTAGATTCTTTGCACGAGTAGAACACAAAGTAGTTGTGGGCGTTGATTTTGTTCAATATGCTTACCGTTACTAGTCCAATCTTGTTTCTACGGTATTGTGGGATGAATCGGCCCGGACCGACCTTACACGTACACTTACATGAGACAGGTTCCACCGATTTTGACATGCACTTGGTGCATAAGGTGGCTAGCGGGTGCCAGTCTCTCCCACTTTAGTCGGAACGGATTCGATGAAAAGGGTCCTTATGAAGGGTAAATAGCAATTGGCATATCACGTTGTGGTGTTGCGTAGGTAAGAAACGTTCTTGCTAGAAACCCATAACAGGCACGTAAAACATGCAAACAACAATTAGAGGACGTCTAACTTGTTTTTGCAGGGTATGCTATGTGATGTGATATGGCCAAGAAGAATGTGATGAATGATATGTGATGTATGAGATTGATCATGTTCTTGTAATAGGAATCACGACTTGCATGTTGATGAGTATGACAACCGGCAGGAGCCATAGGAGTTGTCTTTATTTATTGTATGACCTGCGTGTCATTGAACAACGCCATGTAATTACTTTACTTTATTGCTAACCGATAGCCACAGTAGTAGAAGTAATAAGTTGGCGAGACAACTTCATGGAGACACGATGATGGAGATCATGATGATGGAGATCATGGTGTCATGCCGGTGACGATGATGATCATGGAGCCCCGAAGATGGAGATCAAAAGGACCAATATGATATTGGCCATATCATGTCACTATTTGATTTGCATGTGATGTTTATCATGTTTATACATCTTATTTGCTTAGAACGACGGTAGTAAATAAGATGATCCCTCATTAAAATTTCAAGAAAGTGTTCCCCCTAACTGTGCACCGTTGTGAAAGTTCGTCGTTTCGAAGCACCACGTGATGATCGGGTGTGATAGATTCTTACGTTCACATACAACGGGTGTAAGCAAGATTTACACACGCGAAACACTTAGGTTAACTTGACAAGCCTAGCATGTACAGACATGGCCTAGGAACACAAGAGACCGAAAGGTCGAGCATGAGTCGTATAGTAGATACGATCAACATGAAGATGTTCACCGATGATGACTAGTCCGTCTCACGTGATGATCGGACACGGCCTAGTTGACTCGGATCATGTAATCACTTGTCTATCTGAGTGGGAGTTCATAAGATGAACTTAATTATCCTGAACATAGTCAAAAGATCTTTGCAAATTATGTCGTAAGCTTGCGCTTTAGTTCCACTGTTTAGATATGTTCCTAGAGAAAATATAGTTGAAAGTTGACAGTAGCGATTATGCGGACAATAGAAAGCTTATGTCCTTAATGCACCGCTCAGTGTGCTGAACCCCAAACGTCGTCTGTGGATGTTGCGAACATCGGACATACACGTTTTGATAACTATGTGATAGTTCAGTTAAACGGTTTAGAGTTGAGGCACCAAAGACGTTTTCGAAACATCGCGGAACATATGAGATGTTTCGAGGGCTGAAATTGGGATTTCAGGCTCGTGCTCACGTCAAGAGGTATGAGACCTCCGACGATTTTCTTAGCTTGCAAACTAAGGGAGAAAAGCTCAATCGTTGAGCTTGTGCTCAGATTGTCTGAGTACAACAATCACTTTAATTGAGTGGGAGTTGATCTTCCAGATGAGATAGTGATGTTTCTCCAAAGTCATTGCCACCAAGCTGCTAGAGCTTCGTGATGAACTATAACATATCAGGGATAGATATGATGATCCTTGAAGTATTCACGATGTTTGACACCGCGAAAGTAGAAGTCAAGTAGGAGCATCAATTGTTGATGGTTAGTGAAACCACTAGTTTCAAGAAGGGCAAGGGCAAGAAGGGATACTTCATGAAACGGCAAATCAGCTGCTGCTCTAGTGAAGAAACCCAAGGTTGAACCCAAACCCGAGACTAAGTGCTTCTGTAATAAGGGGAACAACCACTGGAGCAGAATTACCTTAGATACTTGGTAGATGAGAAGGCTGGCAAGGTCGATAGAAGTATATTGGATATACCTTATGTTAATGTGTACTTTACTAGTACTCCTAGTAGCACCAGGGTATTAAGATACCGGTTCGGTTGCTAAGTGTTAGTAACTCGAAATAAAAGAGCTACGGAATAAACGGAGACTAGCTAAAGGTGAGCGGACGATATGTGTTGGAAGTGTTTCCAAGTTTGACGTGATCAAACATCGCACGCTCCCTCTACCATCAAGATTAGTATTAAACCTGAATAATTGTCATTTGGTGTTTGCGTTGAGCATAGACATGATTGGATTATGTCTATCGCAATACGTTATTCATTTAAGGAGAATAATGGTTACTCTATTTATTTGAATGATACCTTCAATGGTCTTGCACCTAAAGGAATGGTTTATTGAATCTCGATCGTAGTGATACACATTTTCATGCCAAAAGATATAAGATAGTAATGATAGTACCACTTACTTGTGGCACTGCCATGTAAGTCATATTGGTATAAAACGCATGAAGAAGCTCCATATTGATGGATCTTTGGACTCACTCGTTTTTGAAAAGTTTGAGACATGTGAACCATGTCTATTGGTGTATACGCGTGAAGAAACTCCATGCAGATGGATCGTTTGGACTCACTTGATTTTGAATCACTTGAGATATGCAAATCATACCACATGGGCAAGATGACTGAAAAGCCTCGGTTTCAGTAAGATGGAACAAGATAGCAACTTGTTGGAAGTAACACATTTTGATGTGTGCAGTCCAATGAGTGCTGAGGCATGCAGTGAATATCGTTTTGTTCTTACTTCACAGATGATTCGAGTAGATGTTGAGTATATTCACTTGATGAAACACAAGTCTGAATTATTGAATGGTTCAAGTAATTTCAGAGTGAAGTTGAAGATCATCGTGACAAGAGGATAAAATGTCTATGATATGATCATAGAGATGAGTGTCTGAGTTACGAGCTTTGGCACGCAATTAAGACATTGTGGAAATTGTTTCACCATTAATACCGCCTGGAACACCATAGTGTGAGGGTGTGTCCAAACATCATAGTTGCACCCTATTGGATATGGTGCGTACCATGATGTCTCTTGTCGAATTACCACTATCGTTTATGGGTTAGGCATTAGAGACAACCACATTCACTTTAAATAGGGCACCACGTAATTCCGTTGAGATGACACCGTATGAACTATGGTTTAGAGAAACCTAAGCTGTCATTTCTTAAAGGTTTGGGGCTGCGACGCTTATGTGAAAAAGTTTCAGGTTGATAAGCTCGAACCCAGAGCGGATAAAATGCATCTTCATAGGACACCCAAAACAGTTGGGTATACCTCCTAATTCAGATCCGCATAGGAAGTTGTTCCTGTGGCACCTACACCAATTGAAGTAGAAGCTTATGATAGTGATCATGAAACTTCGGATCAAGTCACTACCGTACCTTGTAGGGTGACAAGGATGCATACTACTTTAGAGTGGTACAGTAATCCTATCTTGAAGGTCATGTTGCTAGACAACAATGAACCTACGAGCTATGGAGAAGCAATGGTGGGCCCAAATTCCGACAAATGGTTAGAAGCCATGAAATCCGAGATAGGATCCATGTATCAGAACAAAGCATGGACTTTGGTGGACTTGCCCGATGATCGGCAAGCCATTGAGATAAATGGATCTTTAAGAAGAAGACGGACATGGACGATGATGTCACCGTCTATGAAGCTCGACTTGTGGCGAAGAGTTTTTCACAAAGTTCAAGGAGTTGACTACAATGAGATTTTCTCATCCGTAGCGATGTAAGTGCGTCGGAATCATGTTAGCATTAGCTGCATTTATGAATTAGGCAGATGGATGTCAAAACGAGTTTCCTTACCAGTTTTCGTAAAGGAAAGGTTGTATGTGATACAATCAGAAAGGTTTTGTCGATCCTAAGGATGCTAAAAGGTATGCTAGCTCCAGTGATCCTTCCATGGACTGGAGTAAGCATCTCGGAGTTGGAATGTGCGCTTTGATGAGATGATCAAAGATTTTGGGCTTATACAAAGTTTATGAGAAACTTCTATTTCCAAAGAAGTGAGTGGGAGCACTATAGAATTTCTGATGAGTATATGTTATTGATCAGAAATGATGTAGAATTTCTGGAAAGCATATAGGGTTATTTGAAAAGTGTTTTTCAATGGAAAACCTGGATTAAGCTACTTGAACATTGAGCATCAAGATCTATAATGATAGATCAAAAACGCTTAATGGTACTTTCAAAATGAGCACATACCTTGACATGATCTTGAACGTGTTCAAGATGGATTAGTCAAAGAAGGAGTTCTTGCCTGAGTTGTAAGGTGTGAAGTTAAGACTTAAAGCTCGACCACGGTAGAAAAGAGAGAAAGGACGAAGGTCGTCCCCTATGCTTTAGACGTAGGCTCTACAGTATGCCATGCTGAGTACCGCACCTGATGTGTGCCTTGCCATATGTCTGGCAAGCGGGTACAAAGGTGATCAAGGAGTGGATCACCAGATAGCGGTCAAAATTATCCTTAGAGGAATAAGGGTATGTTTCTCGATTATGGAGGTGATAAAGAGTTCGACGTAAAGATTTGCGTCGATGCAAACTTAACACCTATCCGGATAGCTCTGAGTAGAGAAGCCGGATACGTATAGTGGAACAACCATTTGGAATAGCTCCAAGTAGAGCGTGGAAGCAACATTTACAATATGACCTAGAGATTTGCGAAGTACATACGGATCTGAATGTTGCAGACCCGTTGACTAAAACCTCTCTCAAGCAAAACATGATCAAACCCCAGAACTCATTGAGTCTTAATCACATGATGATGTGAACTAGTTTAATGACACTAGTAAACTCTTTGGATGTTGGTCACATGGCGATGTGACCTGTGAGTGTTAATCACATGGCGATGTGAACTAGATTATTGCCTCTAGTGCAAGTGGGAGACTGTTGGAAATATGCCCTAGAGGTAATAATAAATTAGTTATTATTATATTTCCTTGTTCATGATGACCGTTTATTAACCATGCTATAATTGTATTGATAGGAAACTCAGATACATGTGTGGGTACGTAGACAACACCATGTCCCTAGTAAGCCTCTAGTTGACTAGCTCGTTGATCAATAGATGGTTACGGTTTCCTGACCATGGACATTGGATGTCGTTGATAACGGGATCACATCATTAGGAGAATGATGTGATGGACAAGACCCAATCCTAAGCCTAGCACAAAGATGGTAGTTCGTATGCTAAAGCTTTTCTAATGTCAAGTATCATTTCCTTAGACCATGAGATTGTGCAACTCCCGGATACCGTAGGAATGCTTTGGGTGTACCAAACGTCACAACGTAACTGGGTGGCTATAAAGGTGCACTACAGGTATCTCCGAAAGTGTCTGTTGGGTTGGCACGAATCGAGACTGGGATTTGTCACTCCGTGTAAATGAAGAGGTATCTCTGGGCCCACTCGGTAGGACATCATCATAATGTGCACAATGTGACCTAGGGGTTGATCACGGGATGATGTGTTACGGAATGAGTAAAGAGACTTGCCGGTAACGAGATTGAACAAGGTATCGGTATACCGACGATCGAATCTCGGGCAAGTACTATACCGTTAGACAAAGGGAATTGTATAAAGGATTGATTGAGTCCTTGACATCGTGGTTCATCCGATGAGATCATCGTGGAACATGTGGGAGCCAACATGGGTATCCAGATCCCGCTGTTGGTTATTGATCGGAGAACGTCTCGGTCATGTCTACATGTCTCCGGAACCCGTAGGGTCTACACACTTAAGGTTCGATGACGCTAGGGTTATAAAGGAAGTTTGTATGTGGTTACCGAATGTTGTTCGGAGTCCCGGATGAGATCCCGGACGTCACGAGGAGTTCTGGAATGGTCCGGAGGTAAAGATTTATATATAGGAAATCCTATTTTGGCCACCGGAAAATGTTTGGGATTTTTCGGTATTGTACCGGGAAGGTTCTAGAAGGTTCCGGAGCGGGGCCCACCAGCATGGGGGACCCACATGAACGTGGGTAGTGGGGTCAAGGCCCCACACCCCTGGTCAAGGCGCACCAAGATCCCCCCTTAGAAGGAATAAGATCATATCCCGAAGGGATAAGATCAAGATCCCTAAAAAAGGGGGATAACAATCGGTGGGGAAGGAAATGATGGGATTTCTTTCCTCCCACCTTTGCCAACGCCCCAATGGACTTGGAGGGCAAGAAACCAGCCCCCTCCACCCCTATATATAGTGGGGAGGCGCATGGAAACTACACGCTGCCCCTGGCGCAGCCTTCCCCCTCTCCCAAGTACTCCTCCTCTCCCGCGGTGCTTGGCGAAGCCCTGCAGGATTGCCACGCTCCTCCATCACCACCACGCCGTCGTGCTGCTGCTGGACGGAGTCTTCCCCAACCTCTCCCTCTCACCTTGCTGGATCAAGGCATGGGAGACGTCACCGGGCTGTACGTGTGTTGAACGCGGAGGTGCCGTCCGTTCGGCACTAGGATCTCCAGTGATTTGGATCATGACGAGTACGACTCCTTCAACACCGTTCTCTTGAACGCTTCCGCTTAGCAATCTACAAGGGTATGTAGATGCACTCTCCTTCCTTCGTTGCTAGTCTCTCCATAGATAGATCTTGGTGTTGCGTAGAAAATTTTGAATTTCTGCTACGTTCCCCAACACCGTGTGCCCTCCGGACTCCGTTTTCTTGCATGATACGTATTTTGGTCGGTAAAAATTCATTATATATCCTCCCGAAGGTTTTGACTCCCGTATCACGCAAATATGCTCTGTTTTTGTTTTGAGCTGTTGCTGCTGCAGATTAGAGCAAGATGTCTTCTCAAGAGTCAGTCGGGGAGAGCCGGGTATCTAATCCGGCAACGGAACCAAGGGCAAACAGCGAAGCTGACCCCTTTGGGCCAGCAACGGAGGAGGAGATGGAGGCTGACTTGATGAGAGTAGATGCCATGGAGGATCAAGAAGTCAGTTCTCGCTTCCGAGCTGGGTTGACGATGGGGGAACTGCAGAGCTCAGCTATTCCAAACTCGGTTATCCCTTCTAATGTTAGATTTTGTTTTTACGAAAATATGAAGAGGAGTGTCGCTTGTTCTCCCGCAGCTATGCAACACCCTTGGGTGCAAGGAGCCTTAGTAGTTACAGGAAAGCTTCGCAAGGAAATAATGGACCTCAAGCAGCAAGTCAATAAGCTTGAGGAGGAGAATCGTATCCTAAAGGGCATCATCGCCAAGAATATTTCACCAACCCTGAAGAAGGAGACATAATCACATGGGTATGGGCACTCCCCTTGTCAACTGCCAAGCTTGGGGGAGGTGCCTCGGTATCG
This sequence comes from Triticum dicoccoides, assembly GCF_002162155.2. Classification (NCBI taxonomy): domain Eukaryota; kingdom Viridiplantae; phylum Streptophyta; class Magnoliopsida; order Poales; family Poaceae; genus Triticum; species Triticum dicoccoides. The sequence continues at coordinate 14,546 of NW_021307258.1, forward strand.
TATCACAATCACAACTCCTATCTTTACCCTTTTTCTTAGCTCGATCCTTTTAGTAGTCTCTTGATTTAGTAGAATAAAGTCTTAGTATGATCTAGTTTTGAGTTTTGCTTTATGATCTCTCTATGTAATCGAGTCCGTGAGCTATATATATAATAAAGTTTAGTGTTGAGTCAAGGGCTTGATTATTTTGCCATGATCTTGGGTGAATAAAAGAAAAGAAATAAGAAAAAGAATAAAAAGAAACAAAGAGTTCATATTGAGAGTAATGACTTCACATAGAAAGAGTATGATGCTTAAAAGTTGTTGGGAGTTGGCAAACATAGCTTTGGTCATCGTTGCAATTAATAGGAAGTAATAAGGAAAGAGAGGTTTCACATATAGATATATTATCATTGACATCTTTTATGATTGGGAGCACTCATTAAAATACAACATACTAAAGAGTTGATGTTGGACAAGGAAGACAACGTGATGAGTTATGTTTTCTTATATCTGAGATAAAGTATGTTGTCATGGATCCTCTAACATGTTGAGCTTGCCTTTCCCC
>NW_021307258.1:15704-16213 GCF_002162155.2 Triticum dicoccoides
CCCCTCACGCTAGCCAAATTCTCAGCACCAAGTAGAGATACTACTTGTGCTTCCATAAACCCTTAAACCAGTTTTGCCATGAGAGTCTACCATATCTACCTATGGATTGAGTAAGATCCTTCAAGTAAGTTGTCATCGGTGCAAAGCAATAAAAATTGCTCTAAACATGTATGATTGATTGGTGTGGGAGAAATAAGCTTTATACGATCTTGTGATGTGAAAGTAATAAAAGCGACGGACCGCATAATAAAGGTTCATATCACAAGGGGCAATATAAAGTGACGTTCTTTCGCATTGAGATTTTGTGCATCCAACCATAAAAGCGCATGGCAACCTTGCTTCCTTCTGCGAAGGGCCTATCTTTTATTATTATCCTCTACCTTATGCAAGAGTCATGGTGATATTCACCTTTCCTTTTTACATTTTATCCTTTGGCAAGCACAGTGTGTTGGAAAGATCATGATTGATATATCTAATTGGATGTAGGGGGCATGAGTTATTATTGTTGA
>NW_021307258.1:18211-22212 GCF_002162155.2 Triticum dicoccoides
GTCTGCGTGGATCGTCTCCTCCTCGTCCGATCTCCCTCGAACAGCCGGTCGTCCGATCCCACGTACGAGTTCGCCAGAGCGGCACAAGTGCACCGCCTCTAACGGTATCCGCGCGTGCAGGAGGAACACCGTGCGGCGGACTGCTAGGTCCGATCACACAGTCGGCGGCGAGTGGAGGTGGCTATTCGCAACACATGCAAACCCTAGTCGCAGCCGAAGCGATCCACCGCATGAGTGTGCCGCACCTCCACTTTATATAGGCATCCGTCGCAGGCTCAACACTTGGGCCTCGCATGGACCCTAAAGCCCAAAGTCTACTCGGTCACGTTCCTAGTCCAGTTCGGATCACATCCGACCAGTGTCCTATGAACCGACCTCGTAGGTTCCTTCCCTTAAGTGCGCGACCCCTTAGGTTCAAGCCGGCTTGGTCACAGTTCGGATCACCTCCGACCTGCACGGTTGGTAGCGGCCTCTAGCAAGGCGTGCCGACCACCAAGAAGACTATGAAGCTGGTTAGGCGAACCTGTACAACGTGTCACACTTCTGTTCCCTTTGCCACATGATATATGTTGTCGGGCTCAAGGCGAGACTGTCATCCTTGTGCCAGCCCGACCTCTTTCTCGTTTCAGTGATGCCTACCACAATCCGGATTATCTCATAATCCTTGTCGCATGGCCATGCTGTTCCTGGTCAGATCACACGAGGGCCCCAGAGTATATCTCTCCTATTCGGAGGGGCAAATCCCATCTTGCTCGACCATGTCTCGCAACATGGGACTGGACAAACCCGAAACCTACCTTTGTAACTACCCAGTCACGGAGTAGCGTTTGGTCGGCCCAAAGCAAGTCTTGCATAAGCCTCCCCGGCAACGGCGCCAGAAATTCTTCTTGCTACCTCCTAAGCACTGTGTTGGATTTCCCCGAAGAGGAGAGGATGATGCAACAAAGTAGCGTAATTATTTACCTCAGTTTTTGAGAACCAAGGTATCAATCCAGTAGGAGGCTACACGCAAGTCCCTCGTACCTGCACAAAACAATAGCTCCTCGCAACCAACGCGATTAGGGGTTGTCAATCCCTTCACGGTCACTTACGAGAGTGAGATCTGATAGAGATGATAAATAATATTTTTGGTATTTTTGATATAGAGATGCAAAGTGAAAAGTAAAAGGCAAAGTAAAAACAAAGCAAGTATTAAAGTGATGGAGATTGATATGATGAAAATAGACCCGGGGGCCATAGGTTTCACTAGTGGCTTCTCTCAAGAGCATAAGTATTCTATAGTGGGTGAACAAATTACTGTTGAGCAATTGACAGAATTGAGCATAGTTATGAGAATATCTAGGTATGATCATGTATATAGGCATCACGTCCGAGACAAGTAGACCGACTCCTGCCTGCATCTACTACTATTACTCCACTCATCGACCGCTATCCAGCATGCATCTAGAGTATTAAGTTAAAAACAGAGTAACGCCTGAAGCAAGATGACATGATGTAGAGGGATAAATTCATGCAATATGATAAAAACCCCATCTTGTTATCCTCGATGGCAACAATACAATACGTGCCTTGCTGCCCCTTCTGTCACTGGGAAAGGACACCGCAAGATTGAACCCAAAGCTAAGCACTTCTCCCATTGCAAGAACTACCAATCTAGTTGGCCAAACCAAGCGGATAATTTGAAGACACTTGCAAAGATAACCAATCATACATAAAAGAATTCAGTGAAGATTCAAATATTGTTCATAGATAAACTTGATCATAAACCCACAATTCATCGGTCTCAACAAACACACCGCAAAAAGAAGATTACATCGAATAGATCTCCACAAGAGAGGGCAAGAACATTGTATTGAGATTCAAAAAGAGAGAAGAAGCCATCTAGCTACTAGCTATGGACCCGAAGGTCTGAAGTAAACTACTCACACTTCATCGGAGGGGCTATGGTGATGATGTAGAAGCCCTCCATGGTGGATGCCCCCTCCGGCGGAGCTCCGGAACAGGCCCCAAGATGGGATCTCGTGGATACAGGAAGTTGTGGCGGTGGAATTAGGTTTTTGGCTCTTGTTCTGATCGTTTGGTGGTACGTAGGTATATATAGGAGGAAGGAGTACGTCGGTGGAGCAACAGGGGGCCCACGAGGCAGGGGGCGCGCCCCCCACCCTCGTGACCGCCTCTATTACTTCTTGGAGTAGGGTCCAAGTCTCCTGGATCATGTTCGGTGAGAAAATCACGTTCCCGAAGGTTTCATTCCGTTTGGACTCTGTTTGATATTCCGTTTCTTCCAAACACCGAAATAGGCAAAAAACAACAATTCTGGGCTGGGCCTCCGGTTAATTGGTTAGTCCCAAAAATAATATAAAAGTGGAAAATAAAGCCCAATATAGTCCAAAACAGTAGATAAAGTAGCATGTAGCAATCAAAAATTATAGATACGTTGGAGACATATCAGGCATCCCCAAGCTTAATTCCTGCCCGTCCTTGAGTAGGTAAATGGTAAAAAGAGAATTTTTGATGCGTAGTGATACTTTGGCATAATTTAAATGTAAATCTTCTTAATTGTGGTATGAATATTCAGATCCGAAAGATTCAAGACAAAAGTTCATATTGACATAAAAATAATAATACTTCAAGCATATTAATCAAAGTAATCATGTCTTCTCAAAATAGCATGGCAGAAGAAAGTTCAACCCTACAAAATCATATAGTTAGGCTATGCTTCATTTTCGTCACACAAAGATGCTCCCAACTTCTATACCCCCGATGACAAGCCAAGCAATTGTTTCATACTTAAATAATCTCAAACCTTTTCAACCTTCACGCAATACATGAGCGTGAGCCATGGATATAGCACTATGGGTGGAATAGAATATGATGATGTGGATTGTGTGGAGAAGACAAAAAGAGAGAAAGTCTCACATTGATGAGGATAATCAACGTGCTATGGAAATGCCCATCAATTGATGTCAACATGAGGAGTAGGGATTGCCATGCAACGGATGCACTAGAGCTATAAATGAATGCTCAACAAAATAAAACTAGTGGTTGTGCATCCAACTTGCTTACTCACGAAGACCTAAGGCATTTGAGGAAGCCCATCGTAGGAATATACAAGCCAAGTTCTATAATGAAAAATTCCCCACTAGTATGAAAAAGACAACTTATGAGACTCACTATATGAAAAACATGGTGCTACTTCGAAGCACAATATATGAGACTCACTACATGAAGAACAAGGTGCTACTTTGAAGCACAAGTGTGGAAAAAGAGATAGTAACATTGCCCTTTTTATTTTCTTTCTTTCTTTTTTTTGGGCCTTTCTTTTTTTTCTTTTGGCCTTTCTTTTTTTAATTGGGCAATGCTCTAATAATGATGATCATCACACTTCTATTGATTACAACATAAGGATTACAACTTGAAACTAGAACAAAATATGACTCTATATGAATGCCTCCGACGGTGTACCGGGATGGTGCAATGAATCAAGAGTGACATGTATGAAAAATAATGCATGGTGGCTTTGCCACAAATACGATGTCAACTACATGATCATGCAATGGCAATATGACAAAGGTAAAGTATGTCATGATGATGATCGGAACGGTGGAAAGTTGCATGGCAATATATCTCGGAATGGCTATGGAAATGCCATAATAGGTAGGTATGGTGGCTGTTTTCAGGAAGATATAAGGAGGTTTATGTGTGATAGAGCGTATCGTATCACGGGGTTTGGATGCTGATAACCCACAAGTATAGGGGATCGCAACAGTTTTTGAGGGTAGAGTATTCAACCCAAAAATATTGATTCGACACAAGGGGAGCCAAAGAATATTCTCAAGTATTAGCAGCTGAGTTGTCAATTCAACCACACCTGGAAACTTAGTATCTGCAGCAAAGTGTTTAGTAACACAGTAATATGATAGTGGTGGTAATGGTAACAAAAGTAAAGACAACAAAAGTAAATATTTTTGGTATTTTGTAGTGATTGTAACAGTAACAGC
>NW_021307259.1:0-1248 GCF_002162155.2 Triticum dicoccoides
TAGTAAGATGTATGCACTCTAAAATCAGTTTTGAAACTTTATTTTAATTATAACAACCTGTAACATCGTTACTGAGAAAAGCATATTCCCAATGAAAACTTGATTTTTGGAACACAGAGTTAATTTTCAGAAATACATTTCATTTGTATTGAAGATTGTATAAAAGGAAATTTAGTGATATGCAACTAATTTTATTCAAGGAACTTGCCGTAATTTCATCCACCAGTTTATATGAGAAGTGCAAAAAAAAAAAAATGCTGCTCATGCATGCCTGCTAGTCTAGTTTTCCAAAAATATCAGTGTATATGCTCGTGCAATTGTATTTTGGTCTGATGATATCCAAGTGCAATATCGATGGTCAATGGTACTCGAGCAACTAGATGCTAGAAATTTGCTTTCCATATATACTGTTCATGGTGTATATGGAAAAAATGTGTTTCTATGAGGAGGAAGCATGATAGTACTACAAATTTGCCTTCCAGATATTAAGAATACAAACACACACACACACACACACACACACACACAAAGTCATATAATCAAATGAGTATAGGTTTTGAAGACTAATTGACAAGGATTAATTACAACAATAAAAATGAAAAATGAAAAAAATGAGGCTAACAACTTATACATGGATGTCTTATACTAGTTGAGCAGCCAAAACATCCTACGTTACTGAACAGAGGTAGTACAATTTAGACATCCATTCCTCTCAGTGGGCGTCCAAACACACGTCGGGCAGGCCTAAGGCCGGTTACCACTAGTATGACGCATTGTTCCTATTCCCTCTATTACCTTATACAAGGTCACAAACTTAAATTACAGATACGAAGTTAAATTTAATGACTGTTTTACAAGCCAACTTTTCTTTTTGTTAAACGAGATTATTAATACATCCGCATGCATGCAACGAAGAAATAAGAAGGAAGTAGCACAATGTCATTATGACTACATGCATACAATTATTAAATAAGTTGCTAATACGAGAAAACATCATTAAATTTTGCCTCGAATACTGTTAGTAGCCTTATATACATGCCAAATGCATTTTTCATAGAGTGCATCTTAAATCTGTGGCGGTCATCCAGCTCGTTGGATCTAGGTCACCGACTACTAATCTCCTCTATGTGCTATCTATATACGTACATTGTAATACATAAGAATGCAGTAACATCGTATACCCAATTTTCACTGCCAGGAGTACTAGCATTGTTTAAGAGCATCTCCAATAGATCACCGGCAAACCTC
>NW_021307260.1:0-1216 GCF_002162155.2 Triticum dicoccoides
GTTTATTATTTGATTGCATGTGATGTTTATCATGTTTTGCATCTTGTTTACTTAGAACGACGGTAGTAAATAAGATGATCCCTCACAATAATTTCAAGAAGTGTTCCCCCTAACTGTGCACCGTTGCGACAGTTCGCTGTTTCAAAACACCACGTGATGATCGGGTGTTTTATTCAGACGTTCACATACAACGGGTGTAAGACAGATTTACACATGCAAACACTTAGGTTGACTTGACGAGCCTAGCATGTACAGACATGGCCTCGGAACACAGAAGACCGAAAGGTCGAGCATGAGTCGTATAGAAGATACGATCAACATGAAGATGTTCACCGATGTTGACTAGTCCGTCTCACGTGATGATCGGACACGGTCTAGTTTAACTCGGATCATGTAATACTTAGATGACTAGAGGGATGTCTAATCTAAGTGGGAGTTCACTAATAATTTGATTAGTTGAACTTAATTATCATGAACTTAGTCTAAAATCTTTGCAAAATGTCTTGTAGATCAAATGGCCAACGTAGTCCTCAACTTCAACGCGTTCCTAGAGAAAACTAAGCTGAAAGACGATGGCAGCAACTATACGGACTGGGTCCGGAACCTGAGGATCATCCTCATAGCTGCCAAGAAAGATTATGTCCTACAAGCACCGCTAGGTGACGCACCCGTTCTCCCTGCAGAACAAGATGTTATGAATGCTTGGCAGGCACGTTTCGATGACTACTCCCTCGTTCAGTGCGGCATGCTTTACAGCCTAGAGCCGGGGCTCCAAAAGCGTTTTGAGAGACATGAAGCATATGATATGTTCGAAGAGCTGAAAATGGTTTTCCAAGCTCATGCCCGGGTCGAGAGATATGAAGTCTCCGACAAATTCTTCAGCTGTAAAATGGAGGAAAACAGTTCTGTCAGTGAGCACATACTCACTATGTCTGGGTTGCATAACCGCTTGACTCAGCTGGGAGTTAATCTCCCGGATGATGCGGTCATTGACAGAATCCTCCAGTCGCTTCCACCAAGCTACAAGAGCTTTGTGATGAACTTCAATATGCAGGGGATGGAAAAGACCATTCCTGAAGTATTTGCTATGCTGAAATCAGCAGAGGTAGAAGTCAGGAAGGAACATCAAGTGTTGATGATCAATAAAACCACTAAGTTCAAGAAAGGCAAGGGTAAAAAGAGCTTCAAGAAGGACGGCAAGGAGGTTGCCGCGCCC
>NW_021307261.1:0-1283 GCF_002162155.2 Triticum dicoccoides
TTTATCTTCCAACCCTCCAAGTTGTCGTTTAGCTTAACCAACTAGCTCAGGGATATCTAACACCGATTCTTGGAGAGAAGGTGGTTCACAAGAAACCAACTTGATCACGAACTCAACATAGCGGTCAGGTGACAACCCGGTAACACCTCCAAGAAGATATTTGGAAAGTCACGAACCACCGGTATGTTACTAAGCTCGAGAACAATCTTGCTTTTGAGGGCAAGACGATATGATCAAATGAGTGAGGACTTGACAAGATCCTAACTCATCAATCGAAGGGTGCACCGAAATAAGGACTAGGTAGCACGATCAGTCTTAGAAGGATGATTCGAAAACCAACATGCTAAGAATGAAATTATTATCCTTTAACTACCAAGCAACGAGGTTGCTGGGAGTATTGATTTCACACATCACAATTCATTTGTCGGTATTCCGGTTGCATCAACACGAGGGCCGAGGAATGAATAATGATGGCGAGAAGTATCACTACGTCAAAATTCATGAGAGTTGGTGCAGTTCTCATGACAATTCTGACATAAAGGGGGTAATACTCCAAGGTAGAACAGAACCAAAAGCTGGATTGGCATTTGATCTGCGGAATACAACTACTTTGACCCAATCCTAGATATGGACGAGGTACTGGAGTTTGTTTCTCCAAGTCATTCAGGACAGAATGGCTTGACGGACCACAAGGGTAATAGGCATCGATGAACGAACGCACGCATACTCTTGACTATCAATTGATAGACGAGGGTCAGAATGCAACTAAAGAGAACAACTCAAAGGAACATATAACTTTCTGAGTTGTGGATGCATAGATTAGTATGTCGAACCAAGTTCAACATATTTCTTCCGGATAACCCATGCAGAAAGGTAGAACTGGCAGAGCCACAATATATAATGGAGAACTCATCAAGAATAATCCTGTTGTGATATTTCAGTTCAACGAGGAACTTCTGCCATAAGTAGTTCATGGTATTTGGAAGAAGAAGATACCACGGACTTCAAGGACTATCGCAAAGGTTACTAATCTCCTAAAGGCACTAGCAATTACTATCAACATGAAGTAGGTAGAGTGAATCTCGGGTTCAGAACCCAGGAGTAGAATACCTACTACTAAGTAGCACCACGGGATGCTTTCGAGAATGATGGCCAGAATCTTCACACTGGGAACACAAAACATTGCTAGGTTACTAGGTGACTCCCTAAAACACCTAGGGTCATAATAATAGCTCCAACATATATGTCAAGGTAACGGAGTACCTCAATTCACTGATTAGTGT
>NW_021307262.1:0-1297 GCF_002162155.2 Triticum dicoccoides
CGCCGCTCCGTCGCTGACGTCTGAAGTGCTTCGGCTGATACCACGACGTCGGGATACCCATAACTACTCCCGCGTAGATGGTTAGTGCGTATAGGCTCGTAGCCGACTCAGATCAAATACCAAGATCTCGTTAAGCGTGTTAAGTATCCGCGAATGCCGAACAAGGCCAGGCCCACCTGTCTCCTAGGTGGTCTCAACCTGCCCTGTCGCTCCGCCACAAAGTAACCGTCGGGGACCGTCGGGAACCCAGGCCCACCTCTACCGGGATGGAGCCACCTGTCCTTTCAGCCCCCAACTCCGAACAGTATCACAGGTAATGTAACAGTGTAAAGTATATAGTATATGCCCGTGATCACCTCCCGAAGTGATCACAGCCCAGTAGTATAGCATGGCAGACAGACAAGAGTATAGGGCCACTGATGGAACACTAGCATCCTATACTAAGCATTTAGGATTGCGGGTAAGGTATCAATGACTGTAGCAGCAATGACAGGCTATGCATCAGAATAGGATTAACGGAAAGCAGTAACATGCTACACTACTCTAATGCAAGCAGTATAGAGAAGAGTAGGCGATATCTGGTGATCAAGGGGGGGGGGCTTGCCTGGTTGCTCTGGCAAGAGAGAGGGGTCGTCGGTGACGTAGTCGTCCACAGGGGCATCAGCATCGTCACAGGGGCTACCGGAGAGAAGAGGGGGGAGAAACAGTAAATACATAGCAAGCAAGTGCATAACAGGTCAACAAGCAGAGCTAGACGTGTTCTAACGCGGTATGAGGTGGTACTGGTTAAGGGGGGAATCATCCGGGAAAGTATTCCCGGTGTTTCGTGTTTTCGGGCAGAGGAGCCGGAGGGGGGAAGTTGCGGGTTCGATAGGTTAGGGGGGTGTGGCGGACGAACGGACTGCGTATCCGGATTCGTCTCGTTGTTCTGAGCAACTTTCATGTTGAAAATATTTTAATCCGAGTTACGGATTAAAAGATATGATTTTCTAAAGATTTTATTAATTTCTGGAATTTAATTAATTATTTAATCCAACATTATCCAGAACAGTAAAAGCTGACGTCAGCATGACATCAGGGTGATGTCAGCAGTCAACGTTGACCATTGACCTGGTCAACCTGACGTGTGGGTCCAGTGGGACCCACCTGTCATTCTCTGTTTAGTTTAATTACAGATTAGTTAATTTTAATTAGTGATTAGGTTAATCTAATCAGGGTTAATTAACTTAATTAATTACTTAATTAATTAATTAATTAATGTTTTAATTATTTTAGTTATTATTCATTTATTTATTTA
>NW_021307263.1:0-1499 GCF_002162155.2 Triticum dicoccoides
GCGCGGGATCTTCAGCGTCACGTAGCTGCCCTCCGCCGGCCATTTGGTCGCCGGAGGAGGAATTCCGACCCCCTCCGCCGTCTCGGGCTTCACCGGCGACGAGCCGTGGACCAAGTCCGGCGAGTTTGACCCCAGTTGGACGCCCTGACTCAATGACAGGTGGGCCCAGCCCTATTAGCTAATTAGGATTAGCACTAATCGAATTAGTTAAACTAATTACCCCCCCTGCTGACACTGACATGCGGGCCCAGGCTCTAATTAAACTTAGGTTAGTTAACTGTGTCACTGACGTGTGGTCCCCACACGTCAGGTTTGACCGGACCAGCCCCTGTTGACCTGTGACGTCATGCCAACGTCATGCTGACGCAATAATTCCTTTCTGGAATTTAAATAAATCTTAAATGATTTATTATTTTCAGAAAATGTCCAAAACTTCTAAAATTCATAGAAAATCAACCGTAGCTCCAAATCAAATAAATTATATATAAAAAATTATCAGAAAAATTCAAGGAATCCATCTGTACCACTTTCATGCATGTTAGAACAACTTATAGCTGCTGTTTAGCACAAATCAATTAAATGGCATTTGAATAATCACATATGGAGTTTGAATTTGAATCTTGTATTCAAACCAACTTCATTTAATCTGTTGCTAGTTGCATTAGCTCAAAACACATTCATTTTGCCATGTCATGATCATGCATCATATTGTGCATTGCATTGATTGTGTTTCTTCTGTGTTTGCCGGTGTTGTTCCCCCTCGGTAGACGTGGTACCGACGATGTGATCGTTGACACTGATGAAGACTCAATGTTATCTTCAGAAGTGCCAGGCAAGCAAAACCCCCTTGTTCATTCCAATACAATCCCACTCTCTCGCTCCTGCTCTCTTTTACTACATTAGGACAACAACGATTCATCTGTTACTTGCTGCGGTAGCTGAACCCCTTTATCCTTTGCATGACCTGTCATTGCCACAGTAAATAGATGAAACCCACTAGCATGAGTAGGAGTTGTTTGAGCCCTGATGTGCCTACTCATTTATGCTTGTTTGTCATGCCTGCTACTGCCTAGAGTCGAGTCAGGTCTGATTCATCGGGGATGAATCAGAGGCATGTGAACATGTCCTACTGTGTGTGAGCTAAGTGTGTGAACACGATTTGGTAAAGGTAGCGGTGAGAGGCCATGTAGGAGTACATGGTGGGTTGTCTCATTGCAGCCGTCCTCAGGAACTGAGTTCTGTGTTTGTGATCCATGATTCAGCTACTACCACGCATTGGGCCCGAAACCAATGGACCCTCTCGGCTTCTTGATCACCCTTGTCCTCTGTCCAGGAGTTGCAAGTAGTTTCTGGTGTTTGTAGTATGCTGGAGGCCATGCGCAGCGCTGACCGTAGGGGTGGGCTGTGATGCGGTAGGCACGTGGCACGGTGTACCGGGCGCCCGTTTGGTGTCTCGGGAACCCTGTTCACATCGTTTGGGGCTGTGAGCGAAACTCCGG
>NW_021307264.1:0-1196 GCF_002162155.2 Triticum dicoccoides
TCTTCATACCTATAGTCCACGAAAAAGCCACAAAAAAAAATTTAGGGTTAGTTCATCATATCCGAACCAATCTGAGCCTTTGCATAATCTTTTTAGGGTTTTGCTTTGTTGAATTTGCGGTTGCATCGTCGTGTCTAGTTGCTGGTCTTAGAGTCTAGTCTTTTAGAGTTTCGAGTTCTGGTCATAAGTTGTCACGCCGCCGCCGCACCATCATCATCACCCCTGCCATCTACCACCACCGCTTATCCGCCACCGCTTCGAATCCGTATCCATATACCACCACAGCTGTCATATACCACCACCGCTGCCATCTACCACCATATATCCACCACCAATCCGAGTTCTTGTCATATTAGGTTTGTTTTCGAGATCCATCTAGATTCCGATTCGTGTTTCCTTGCCGGAGTAGGTTTCGGAAAAAAAAAGGAGTTTCCAGTCGGGTAGCCACGCTCCGTTTAGGCCCAAAATTTTTCGAAAACGCATTTTTCGAAAAAATTTCTGGCTATCCTATTTTTAGGTGTTTCTGAGTGTTTTGAGACAGGTGCCATTATAGGAAGTTTTTTTGACCCGTTTCCAGTTTTTGGGTCCGGGCAGCCGAAAAAAAAAAATGGTCGAAAAAATTTCGTGCCCATCCTGTCAGTTTGAGCTAGGAAGAGTTTTGAGACACTCGCCATTATAGTGATTTTTCGCAAAAAAAAATAAAGCAGCGCAAAAAAAAAGAGAGCGCAAAAAAAAAGAGCGAAAAAAAAATTCAGAGTCTGCTTTTCCCTTGTTTACGTGCCGCGCCGTGATTTTGTTAGTGTTCTAGGCTCGCGTCTCTAGCACAGTCTAGCCTAGGACCAGCACAGTACCGTCGTTGAGCGTTTATTCAACTTTGCATCTCTGAATTGATTATTGCTGACCCTTTTTGCTACCATATTATAAGCCTTCCCAGCTCCACATACATCTACGTCGTGCGTTTGACTCTCCCTGGTAATCGCTCTATCCAAGCTTTGAGAGTTTTTGACTACAACGGTTGCCGATCACCGCCTGCTGCTGGGTAAGAACTGGTAAGAATTTGAGATTTGCTTGACGGATTTGTGACACCCACCACCACCACTTGTTCGTAGTCTGTAGGATCATATTCTTGTGTGTTTCTATTGCTGCTAACCATGCCAGGATCACAAGCCGACGAGATTGACTGGGAGAATTTATCG
>NW_021307265.1:0-654 GCF_002162155.2 Triticum dicoccoides
AAAAAAAAATTAGGGTTAGTTCATCATATCCGAACCAATCTGAGCCTTTGCATAATCTTTTTAGGGTTTTGCTTTGTTGAATTTGCGGTTGCATCGTCGTGTCTAGTTGCTGGTCTTAGAGTCTAGTCTTTTAGAGTTTCGAGTTCTGGTCATAAGTTGTCACGCCACCGCCGCACCATCATCATCACCCCTGCCATCTACCACCACCGCTTATCCGCCACCGCTTCGAATCCGTATCCATATACCACCACAGCTGTCATATACCACCACCGCTGCCATCTACCACCATATATCCACCACCAATCCGAGTTCTTGTCATATTAGGTTTGTTTTCGAGATCCATCTAGATTCCGATTCGTGTTTCCTTGCCGGAGTAGGTTTCGGAAAAAAAAAGCGTCGGGTAGCCACGCTCCGTTTAGGCCCAAAATTTTTCGAAAACGCATTTTTCGAAAAAATTTCTGGCTGTCCTATTTTTAGGTGTTTCTGAGTGTTTTGAGACAGGTGCCATTATAGGAAGTTTTTTTTGACCTGCTTCCAATTTTTGGGTCCGGGCAGTCGAAAAAAAAAATTTGGTCGAAAAAAAAATTTCGTGTCCATCCTGTCAGTTTGACCTAGGAAGAGTTTTGAGACACTCGCCATTATAGTGATTTTTCG
>NW_021307266.1:0-1927 GCF_002162155.2 Triticum dicoccoides
TCGATGTGATCGCGGTCGGCACGCTACCTCTACATCTACCTTCGGGATTAGTATTAGACCTAAATAATTGTTATTTGGTGCCAGCGTTAAGCATGAACATTATATCTGGATCTTGTTTGATGCGAGACGGTTATTCATTTAAATCAGAGAATAATGGTTGTTCTATTTATATGAGTAATATCTTTTATGGTCACGCACCCTTGAAGAGTGGTCTATTCTTATTGAATCTCGAGAGTAGTGATACACATATTCATAATGTTGAAGCCAAAAGATGCAGAGTTGATAATGATGGTGCAACTTATTTGTGGCATTGCCGTTTAGGTCATATCGGTGTAAAGCGCATGAAGAAACTCCATACTGATGGACTTTTGGAACCACTTGATTATGAATCACTTGGTACTTGCGAACCGTGCCTCATGGGCAAGATGACTAAAACACCGTTCTCCGGTACTATGGAGAGAGCAACAGATTTGTTGGAAATCATACATACAGATGTATGTGGTCCGATGAATATTGAGGCTCGTGGCGGATATCGTTATTTTCTCACCTTCACAGATGATTTAAGCAGATACGGTTATATCTACTTAATGAAACATAAGTCTGAAACATTTGAAAAGTTCAAAGAATTTCAGAGTGAAGTGGAAAATCATCGTAACAAGAAAATAAAGTTTCTACGATCTGATCGTGGAGGAGAATATTTGAGTTACGAGTTTGGTGTACATTTGAAAAATTGTGGAATAGTTTCGCAACTCACGCCACCCGGAACACCACAGCGTAATGGTGTGTCCAAACGTCGTAATCGTACTTTACTAGATATGGTGCGATCTATGATGTTTCTTACTGATTTACCGCTATCATTTTGGGGATACGCTCTAGAGACGGCCGCATTCACGTTAAACAGGGCACCATCAAAATCCGTTGAGACGACGCCTTATGAACTATGGTTTGGCAAGAAACCAAAGTTGTCGTTTCTGAAAATTTGTGGCTGCGATGCTTATGTGAAAAAGCTTCAACCTGATAAGCTCGAACCCAAATCGGAGAAATGTGTCTTCATAGGATATCCAAAGGAAACTGTTGGATACACCTTCTATCACAGATCCGAAGGCAAGACTTTTGTTGCTAAATTCGGAAACTTTCTTGAGAAGGAGTTTCTCTCAAAAGAAGTGAGTGGGAGGAAAGTAGAACTTGACGAGGTAACTGTACCTGCTCCCTTGTTGGAAAATAGTACATCACAGAAAACTGTTTCTGCGACACCTACACCAATAAGTGAGGAATTAATGATAATGATCATGAAACTTCAGAACAAGATACTACTGAACCTCGTAGATCAACCAGAGTAAGATCCGCACCAGAGTGGTACGGTAATCCAGTTCTGGAAGTCATGCTACTAGATCATGATGAACCTACGAACTATGAAGAAGCGATGGTGAGCCCAGATTCCGCAAAGTGGCTTGAAGCCGTGAAATCTGAGATGGGATCCATGTATGAGAACAAAGTATGGACTTTGGTTGACTTGCCCGATGATCGGCAAGCAATTGAGAATAAATGGATCTTCAAGAAAAAGACTGACGCTGACGGTAATGTTACTGTCTATAAAGCTCGACTTGTCGCAAAAGGTTTTCGACAAGTTCAAGGGGTTGACTACGATGAGACCTTCTCACCCGTAGCGATGCTTAAGTCTGTCCGAATCATGTTAGCAATTGCCGCATTTTATAATTATGAAATTTGGCAGATGGATGTCAAGACTGCATTCCTGAATGGATTTCTGGAAGAAGAGTTGTATATGATGCAACCAGAAGGTTTGGTTGATCCAAAGGGAGCTAACAAAGTGTGCAAGCTCCAGCGATCCATTTATGGACTGGTGCAAGCCTCTCGGAGTTGGAATAAACGCTTTGATAGTGTGATTAAAGCATTTGGGTTTATACAG
>NW_021307267.1:0-1091 GCF_002162155.2 Triticum dicoccoides
CGTAAAGGGTTACGTCGACGCTAGCTTCGACACAGATCTGGATGACTCTAAGTCACAAACCGGATACGTGTATATTTTGAATGGTGGGGCAGTAAGCTGGTGCAGTTGCAAGCAAAGCGTCGTGGCGGGATCTACATGTGAAGCGGAGTACATGGCAGCCTCGGAGGCAGCACATGAAGCAATATGGGTGAAGGAGTTCATCACCGACCTAGGAGTCATACCCAATGCGTCGGGGCCGATCAAGCTCTTCTGTGACAACACTGGAGCTATTGCACTTGCCAAGGAGCCCAGGTTTCACAAGAAGACAAGGCACATCAAGCGTCGCTTCAACTCCATTCGTGAAAATGTTCAAGATGGAGACATAGAGATTTGTAAAGTACATACGGACCTGAATATAGCAGATCCGTTGACTAAACCTCTCCCTAGAGCAAAACATGATCAACACCAGAATTCCATGGGTGTTCGGTTCATCACAATGTAACTAGATTATTGACTCTAGTGCAAGTGGGAGACTGTTGGAAATATGCCCTAGAGGCAATAATAAAAGCATTATTATTATATTTCCTTGTTCATGATAATTGTCTTTATTCATGCTATAATTGTGTTATCCGGAAATCGTAATACATGTGTGAATAACATACATCAACATGTCCCTAGTGAGCCTCTAGTTGACTAGCTCGTTGATCAACAGATAGTCATGGTTTCCTGACTATGGACACTGGATGTCATTGACAACGAGATCACATCATTGGGAGAATGATGTGATGGACAAGACCCAATCCTAAACATAGCACAAGATCGTATAGTTCATTTGCTAGAGTTTTCCAATGTCAAGTATCTTTTCCTTAGACCATGAGATCGTGTAACTCCCGGATACCGTAGGAGTGCTTTGGGTATGCCAAACGTCACAACGTAACTGGGTGACTATAAAGGTAGACTACGGGTATCTCCGAAAGTGTCTGTTGGGTGACATGGATCAAGACTGGGATTTGTCACTCCGTATGACGGAGAGGTATCACTGGGCCCACTCGGTAATGCATCATCATAATGAGCTCAGAGTGACCAAGTGTCTAGTCACGGGATCATGCATT
>NW_021307268.1:0-1222 GCF_002162155.2 Triticum dicoccoides
GTTCATACAATTCTGGGAGATGTGTCCTTCTTCTCCACATGAATAGCATGACTTAGTGCAGGGTCTAATTGGCTCTTCTTTGGGTGTGTCCTCCACCTCTTTCTTCATCACAGGTTCTTCTAAACCTTCCATGAGAGCTCCTTTCATTGCTTCTTCCTTCAGCTGGATGGTTCGTTGTACCATGGGGTAAATGTGACACTGAGCAGGGTAGTGGGTAGTCCCTTGACACAAGAAACAAGTAATCTGTCTAGTTGGGCATTCTTCAGTTGGGTGACTTCCTTCACAATTAGGGCATTCATCCTTGTGTTCCTTATGGGTGTGCCCGATTTCTCCACAAATCTTGCATGCACAAGGTTTCTTCATATCCTTTCCATAAGGCTTCAACTTCTGGGACACAAACTGAGACTTTAGCAAGGTCAACTTAAATTCTTTCCAAGTGGTTACTCCTTGCCATTCATTGGTGGTTTGGTACATCCTCCACCAAGTAGCAGCACCTCTTTCAAAGCATTGAAGAGCATGCTGGGCCATATCCTTTCCGACTATAGGGTTGTTCTCCATATGATCCTCCATGTTCTGAATCCATCGGTCTGTCTCTAATTGACTCATCGGTCCAGAAAATACAAGCTCATCGCCATTCATCCTCTATTGGGTTCAAGGGTTTGGGGTGAGATAAGAGAGATCAAGAGAGAGGAATGCACACAATACAAGCAAAAGTTTTGAAAAGACAGATTTTGTTGTGGCTGTCGAAAAAACATCAAACAAATGACAGCTCACAAATGTCGCATCTAACGTAGGTATATAATAGGGGTTTGGTCTTCTAAAGGTCAATGAATCTTCAACGTCTCCAAACTCTTCAAGTCATGTTCATGTCTCCGATGGCTTCTTCCAATCGTGCTTGTCCTGCTCAAGTTCTTTTGCCAGATCATCTCTGTTGACGCGAAGTCTCTCGCGACGTCCTTCAATATTTCTGGAGTTACGTTCCAACTGCCGGTTTCAACATCCTTGACATGATCCATGATCCTACTGTCCTTCAGTTATTGTCAAATCTCCGGTATCTCGATGTTTTGCTCCTTCATCTTGTCTACTTTCAGCTTCTGGGTCCTGAGTTCTTCACCAATTGCCTTATTGTCAAATATTGCTTCTTGTAGGTCCATCTTAACTTCCTGATGTAACACTCCAGATCCTGGTGAATACACCAGCTAAGGTTAACACTCCACGTTTG
>NW_021307269.1:0-1242 GCF_002162155.2 Triticum dicoccoides
GAAGTTTCTAGCATGAAAAATCTTATGATCCCTTTGAGCCTGGGTGGCGGTCCAAAATAAAAACAGGCAAGTCCTGATAGACATCAGGTGCCTCAATCCACCCAGATGTGTGTTTAAGTTGCCACCTTAGATAAACCATTAAAATTATCAATCTCACATCTGTCATGGATATCACTCACCCAATCCACGTCTACTAGCATAGCATAGCATAATAAGCAAACGTAGAAGTAACTCCCAAGGTTTCATAAGTAACAGGTAATAGGTACTACCTCAATTCTACTTCCCAACCCACAATTTAATTAGATCCTAACAATGCAAGTGTTTGAGGGTTTGATCTAATGCAATAAAACTGGGTAGTAGGAAAGATATGATCAAGTGTTACTTGCCTGCAATATTGATGAAGATGATTCGCACTCAAAACTCTTGATAGATCTAATCGTCACACTCCGGTCGATCTATCGTAAGCAAACAATAGTAACCACACAATAAGTACTCATCTAATGCACAGGGAAAAATCGAACAAGAGAACGAACCAGAAAGTTCAACTTAAGAACTCCGGTTGCAAAGAAAGAACGAGCCGAACAAACGACGAAAAACAAACGGCGGAAGAAAACAACTCGGTTCTAGCAAGTTGAATCTAGGTCAAAATTTTACTGTTGCAAAAGCTTGTTCAAGTTGATTAGACGGAACGACGGTTTTCGAGATGAAACTCCAGGCGCTTGAATCACCTGATTTCGATAAACGAGCGAGAAGATAAACTAGAACGAAGATCGGATCTGAGATCGCGATCGCGGAATAAATCCGACGAGAAGAAAAAGAAGAACGGTTATACGGACAGACGTCGTTAACGGGGAAATAATCGGTGATCACGTTCGTTGAGACGAACGGTCCGAAAGAAGAACGAAAACCAATCTAGGGTTTTCGAAAAAGAGATCGAAACGAAAAACCGATCTAGAACACCGGAACGGTTTAGCGAAAAATCGGAAAGAAAACGAATCGGTAGAGAAGAAAAGAATCGGAACGGTTTATAAGAAAAACCGAACCGAGGGAAAGAAGAGACGCGGCGCGGTACCTCCGGCGAACGGCGGCGACGGCGGCGTTGACGCAGGGCGGCGGCGGCGCGGTGACGCATGGTGGCGGTGGCGGCACTAGGGCGCGGGGTTGGGCGGCGTTGGGCGCGGCGGCGATGCACAAGGGCGGCGGCGCGGGTGAGAGGCGCGGGGTGAGGCGCGGCTTGGGTGG
>NW_021307270.1:0-1409 GCF_002162155.2 Triticum dicoccoides
AAAGGAACACTAGGTACAGGCAAAGGCATATATAAACCATGAGGATTGAGTCGTGACTTAGCTTTTTGACATGTAGTGCAGCGAGCAATAAAACGCTCAACATCCCGTCTCATCTTTGGCCAAAAGAAATGTGTAGCAAGTACGTCCTCCGTCTTCTTCACGCCAAAGTGTCCCATTAATCCTCCTCCATGCGCCTCCTGCAACAACAAAAGACGAACGGAGCTAGCTGGAATGCATAGCTTGTTAGCACGAAACACAAATCCATCGTTAACGACAAACTTGTTCCACATTCTTCCTTCTTTGCAATTCTGCATTACATCTTTAAAATCAGCATCATGCACATATTGATCTTTGATGGTCTCCAAACCAAATATTTTGAAGTCAAGTTGTGAAAGCATAGTATAGCGACGAGACAATGCATCAGCAATAACATTTTCTTTTCCCTTCTTGTGTTAAATGACATAAGGGAAAGTCTCAATGAATTCAACCCATTTAGCATGTCTACGATTCAGTTTAGCTTGACTTTTAATATGTTTCAAAGATTCATGATCAGAATGTATAACAAATTCTTTGGGCCATAAATAATGTTGCCATGTTTCTAAAGTCCGAACAAGAGCATATAATTCTTTATCATAAGTAGAATAATTCAGACTAGGCCCACTTAATTTTTCAGAAAAGTATGCAACAGGTTTGCCATCTTGTAATAACACACCTCCTAATCCAATTCCACTAGCATCACATTCAAGCTCAAAAGTCTTATTAAAATCAGGAAGTTGGAGTAAAGGAGCATGTGTCAACTTATCTTTCAATACCGAGAAGGCTTCTTCCTGTGCGGTACCCCAAAGAAATGGCACATCTTTCTTTGTAAGCTCATTGAGAGGTGCAGCAATGGTGCTGAAATCTCTCACAAAACGCCTATAGAATCCAGCGAGGCCAAGAAAACTCCTCACGTGTTGATAGAGGCGAGGGTCCCGATCTTTCGATGAGATGATAACTATCGATTTGGTGGAGACGACTTTGACAATCCGACTACAAACGTGCACGACGTTGCGCCTTAGCAATCGCTAAACCAATCTCCTGAGGTTACTGACGATGCCGGAAGCACGGTCAGCCTGACCACGAAGGTCTATTCCTGCAAGCAATCGAAGAACGAGCAAGAATATGATAAAGCAATCTGAATATTGCAAATATATATGAGGTATTGATAATGGTGGGGATCCGGAAGCGGTCTTGGTCTGGTCGTTGGACACAAACGAAGTACACGAAGTTGCAATGGCTAACTTTTAACTAAACAAATCCCAAGGAAAAGCTACTAGATGGATCTACTTATATAGGAGCAAGGGGTGGCGGCCAAGGAGGTGGGAGGACGTCCCAAGGTAGCCTAAAACTAAATCTAGGTCGTACAAGGC
>NW_021307271.1:0-1175 GCF_002162155.2 Triticum dicoccoides
TTAGAGCTAGCCTAGGTTAAATAGGTCATTTTGGAGCTAAGTAAGGTTATTATGTCATTTTGGAGCTAGCTAAGCATATGAAGTCATTTAGGACCTAAAATATGTCATTTCTTAAGCATATTATATCATTTTAGAGCTAGCTAAGCATATTAAGTCATTTTGGAGGAAAAGATGCTAAGTATAGGTCATTTTAGAGCTATCCTAGGTTAAATAGGTAATTTTGAAGCTAGCTAAGCATATTAAGTCATTTTGGAGGAAAAAATGCTAAGCATAGGTCATTTTAGAGCTATCCTAGGTTAAATATGTCATTTTGGAGCTAATTAAGCTTATTATGTAATTTTTGAGCTAGCTAAGCATATTAAATCATCTTGGAGCAAAAAATGCTAAGTATAAGTCATTTTAGAGCTAGCCTAGGTTAAATAGGTCATTTTGGAGCTAAGTTAGGTTATTATGTCATTTTGGAGCTAGCTAAGCATATGAAGTCATTTAGGACCTAAAATATGTCATTTCTTAAGCATATTATATCATTTTAGAGCTAGCTAAGCATTTTAAGTTATTTTGGAGGAAAAGATGCTAAGTATAGGTCATTTTAGAGCTATCCTAGGTTAAATATGTCATTTTAAGCTAGCTAAGCATATTAAGTCATTTTGGAGTTAAAATGCTAAGTATAGGTCATTTTACAGCTATCCTAGGTTAAATATGTCCGTTTGGAGCTAATTAAGCTTATCATGTAAGTTTTGAGCTAGCTAAGCATATTGAGTCATTTTGGAGGAAAAAATGCTAAGTATAGGTCATTTTAGAGCTAGCCTAGGTTAAATAGGTCATTTTGGAGCTAAGTAAGGTTATTATGTCATTTTGGAGCTAGCTAAGCATATGAAGTCATTTAGGACCTAAAATATGTCATTTCTTAAGCATATTATATCATTTTAGAGCTAGCTAAGCATATTAAGTCATTTTGGAGGAAAGGATGCTAAGTATAGGTCATTTTAGAGCTATCCTAGGTTAAATATGTCATTTTTAAGCTAGCTAAGCATATTAAGTCATTTTGGAGGAAAAATGCTAAGTATAGGTCATTTTAGAGCTATCCTAGGTTAAATATGTCATTTTGGAGCTAATTAAGCTTATTATGTCATTTTTGAGCTAGCTAAGCATATTGAGTCATTTTGGAGGAAAAA
>NW_021307272.1:0-1037 GCF_002162155.2 Triticum dicoccoides
GTAACGTACCGATTGACAAAGGGAATTGCATACAGGGTTTGATCGAATCCTCGACATCGTGGTTCATCCGATGACAACATCGAGGAGCATGTGGGAGCCATCATGGGTATCCAGATCCCGCTGATGGTTATTGACTGAGAGCGTCTCGGTCATGTCTGCATGTCTCCCGAACCCGTAGGGTCTACACACTTAAGGTTCGGTGACGCTAGGGTTATGAAGATATGTATATGCAGAAACCCGAATGTTGTTCGGAGTCCCGGATGAGATCCCGGACGTCACGAGGAGTTCCGGAATGGTCCGGAGGTAAAGAATTATATATAGGAAGTGCTATTTCGGGCATCGGGACAAGTTTCGGGGTTATCGGTATTGTACCGGGACCACCGGAAGGGTCCCGGGGGTCCACCGGGTGGGGCCACCTGTCCTGGGGGGGCACATGGGCTGTAGGGGGTGCGCCTTGGCCATCATGGGCCAAGGGCACCAGCCCCTATAGGCCCATGCGCCTAGGGTTTCCCCCTAGGAGGAGTCCTAGTGGTGGAAGGCACCCCTAGGTGCCTTGGGGGGGAGGGAAACCTCCCCTAGGCCGCTGCCCCCCTAGTAGATCTCATCTACTAGGGCCGGCGCCCCCCCTGGCACCCCTATATATAGTGGGGGAGAGGAGGGACTTCATACACCAGCCCCTGGCGCCTCCACCTCCCCCCGTTACGTCTCTCCCTCGTAGTCTCGGCGAAGCCCTGCTGCTGTGACGCCCTGCATCCACCACCACGCCGTCGTGCTGCTGGATCTTCATCAACCTCTCCTTCCCCCTTGCTGGATCAAGAAGGAGGAGACGTCTCCCGTCCCGTACGTGTGTTGAACGCGGAGGTGCCGTCCGTTCGGCGCTGGTCATCGGTGATTTGGATCACGTCGAGTACGACTACATCATCACCTTGCAAGCTTCCGCACGCGATCTACAAGTGGTATGTAGATGCAAACTCTCTCCCTAGACTCGTTGCTTAGATGAACTCATAGATGGATCTTGGTGAAACCGTAGGAAAAAT
>NW_021307273.1:0-718 GCF_002162155.2 Triticum dicoccoides
TCGCCGGAGGGGTCGGGGTCAGGGTCGGCGGCGGCATCGAAGGGGTGGCTCGAGGGCGTCCGAGCTCGTTCGGGTCCTCATAGTCGAAGAGCAAGACGACGGCGGTCCTCCTGGGCGCCTCGGTTGGTCGTGGGGAGGCTGGTGGCCACGTGCTTCGCGGGTCGGGGGGCGCGGGGGCGGCGACGCGGGGGAGCGGGGGCGGCGGCGCGGGGGAGCCGGAGCGGGTGTGGCGAGGGATGGAAGGGGATCTGGCGAGGGAGAGGGAAGGTGGTATCGGGCGAAGGGCCGGGTATCCAGCTATAGAGGGGGGAATGTTAGTAATGGCGCACCGTCGAGGGGTGCGCCATAAAAGCACTCATAGCAATGGCGCACCATTCTCCGGTGCGCCATTAGTAACTTTTTTTCTGATAGCAATGGCGCTCCCTCCTCTGGTGCGCCATTAGTAACTTCTTTTTTTCATTATTTCTTGTTGCATCTAATAATTTGTTTTTTTATCAAATTTGTTATTTTCATGAGGACTAGAACAAAATATATCGTCAAATATCATCAAATTTGTTTTTTGAATATCATCAACTTTGTTTTTTATTTTTAATTGAAAATATCATCAAATTTGTTATTTGAAAATATCATCAAATTTGTTATTTGAAAATATTATCAAAAAGCGGGGGAGGGTGCGGGGTGTCAGCGGCCGCGGTGGAGCGGGCCGGGGGAGGGTGTG
>NW_021307274.1:0-754 GCF_002162155.2 Triticum dicoccoides
TGAACTGAGGAATTTTGGAAGCCTCAAAAACTTAAATAAAAGAAGGGCAAAAACCCTAAAAATCTCATTCATTGCTCCAAAATGCTCTTCTTAAATGTTTGATAATTTTTGGTAGGGGTTCTGGTCCCAACCAAAATATTGAACATTTTTAAGGAATTATTTTTGGGACTTTGGATTTAATTCATTAGCTATTTGAATTTGAATTATATTCATATAATTAGAATATAATTTCAAATACCCCTGAAATATTTTATAAGCTTTTGGAAGAGTCCATCTAGCAATATAAAATATTCAGAGGAGTTTTTGGCATTGTTTGAATTATTTTAAATTCAAAACAGTGGCAAAATAAATTAAATAAAACAAAACAAAAATAAATAAAGAAGGAGAAGCTTACCTGGGGCTCCTCCCTGTGCAGCCCAGCAGTAGCTGGCCGGCCCAGCCAGCAGGCGGCCCAGCCCGCCTCCTCCTCTGTCATCTTCGTCCTCGACAGAGGGAGGGGAGCGTGCCCGGCGCGCGCGCGCGCCACCGCGCCACGCCACCAGCTCGCCTGCCTGCCTGCCTCTCCCCTCCTCGTCTGGATGCCCTGGAACGACGCCACGCCCCCCCCCGTACTCTCTCACTCTCCCCCGGTTCTTCCTCTCCTCTCCCTCGCTCTCTCTCTCCCGTGTCCGAACGCACCCATCGCCGCCGTTCGCCATAGCCGCCGCCACCGGCCTCCCCTCGCCTTCCCGACTCGCGCAGGAGCTCCGCCCCC
>NW_021307275.1:0-660 GCF_002162155.2 Triticum dicoccoides
CGCAACTTGGTGTTCAACAACTATGGAAATCGCTCTGAGACCCCAAAACGGTGAGTAGTAGTCCAAGAAATGGGCCAGAATCGGCCGAATCTGCGATTGTTGATGACCGACACGTAAGCGCACCTTGGGGTTCAACAACCATGGAAATTGCTTCGGGACCCCAAAACAGTGTGCATTAGTCCACGAAACGAGCCAGATCGACAAAAACCGCGAGTGTTGATGACCGACACGTAAACGCGCCCGGGGTTCGTTAACCATGGAAATCGCTTCGGGACCCCAAAACTGTGAGTACTAGTCCATGATACAGGCCAAAACCTGCCAAAACTGTGAGTGTTCACGACCGACATATAAGCACAACTTGGGGTTCAACAACTATGGAAATCGCTTCGGGACCCCGAAACGGTGAGTAATAGTCCAAGAAACGGGCCAGAATCGGCCAAAACTGTTAGTGTTAATGACCGACGCATAAGCGCACCTTGGGATTCAAAAAAATGGAAATCGCTTTGGGACCCCAAAACGGTGAGTAATAGTCCAAGAAACGGGCCAGAATCGGGCAAAACTGTGAGTGTTGATGACCGACACGTAAACACACCCAGGGTTCGTTAATCGTGGAAATCACTCCGGGACCCCAAAACAGTGAGTAACACTCCACGAAACGGG
>NW_021307276.1:0-2677 GCF_002162155.2 Triticum dicoccoides
GTAGCAAAGTGGTGCTGATTATGGCCTTGATTCCCTTGACTGCCTTGATTGCGCTCTTGGAGAATTTGCATGATCAACTGTGTGTTTGCATTAGTAGCGGCCATCACAGCTTGCCATGCTTCCGGAGGAGGCGGAGGTGGAGGCGGATCAGGATTCGGAGTCGTGCGTGTTGGAGGAGCCATCCTGAACAGGTTGACCACCATTAGCACACTGGTAGACAACAATATAGAAGCTGAATCCAACGGAATGAAAATTGCAACATATAGTCTTCACATCCGAACAAAATGAACGAATGCATTCCTCTTCAAATGGTCACATATCCATAAATTGAGAAGCCACGAAGAATTAAGGAAGAGAAATAATTCAACAAGGTACGGATCAAGAACGAATAATCGGTAAGAAATCCCAATCTCAAACCAATATCCGTGGAAGAAGAACTAGAGCTACTAGAATTCCCACCTATGAAACTCCCGAACCTTTCCGGTTATGCAATCAGGTGTTGGGGATACAGGGGAAGCACAATATCTCACCCAAACTAGCAAATCCTACATCCAGCTGTATCCATCCTTCAACACATAACCAGGAAAACTTCGGAAACCATCTACCTCAACCTTCGAAAAGCATCCGTTATACAAGTTATGGCGATACTCCCGAACTCCTGCCCCAGTACTGGGTGGCGTCGAGGTTATCTCACCAACGAACTGCATAAAAGAGATTTTCGATGTCGGCGAACATATCTCAAGTATACCAGAATTGCAACGATAAAATTGTGACGACAACACCTTGGAGCTCAACTCCCCGGGACACTGCCACAACCCCTAAAGACAGGAGGCACCAAGAACAATGTTCTCGTCACAAAACCATCGGAACAAAACCAAGATACTCGCGTGATCCTAAAAAAAAATTTAGTGAAATTTGAGAAGAGAAGAGTCAAAACTCTATGTCAGGATGCCTTACCAGAGCGATGAGGAGACTGGGAAGTAAAAGAATTCCTAAGCTCTCCGATATATAATTCCTAAGGACTCAAAACAATTTTTCTAGACACAACTCGGCTGCTAAAAACGATCAAGCAATGGGGCTCCTAAGGTCGGGGATGGCTCTGAATACCAACTTGTAACGCCCTCGATGCGGCTATAGCTCCCACGTGTCGAGGCACGACTTAGAGGCATAACCGCATTGAAAGCAATGTCGCAAGTCAGGCAATCATTACAACATCCCATGTAATATATAATAAAAGGGGGAGATAACATAGTTGGCTTACACTCGCCACGTCACATCAGAGTACATAAATAACATCCATCAAACAAATCACTCATGGCCCGACTACGGTGCCAAAATAGAAAAGACCCCCAACATGCGACAAGGTCCTGAATCGATAACCCCAACTAGGCACCACTACTGATCATCTGGAAAGGACACGTAGTATCGCTGAGAGTCCTCGTCGAACTCCCACTTGAGCTCGTAATCGTCAACTGGAGCAGAATCACCTGGACCTGCATCTGGAGTTGTAGTATCTGTGAGCCACAGGGACTCAGCAATCTCACACCCACGCGATCAAGACTATTTAAGCTCATGAGAATGGATAAGGCAAATATATGTGGAGCGGCAGCAAGCGACTAGCATATGTGGTGGCTAACATATACGCAAAAGAGAGCGAGAAGAGAAGGCGAAGCACGAGCGAGAAGCTAAAGGAACATCCTGCGCAAGCATAACTCCAACACCGTGTCCACTTCCCAGACTCTGCCGAGAAGGGGCCATCACGGTAACACACACGGTTGATTCATTTTAATTAAGTTTAGTTCAAGTGATCTACAACCGGACGTTAACAAATTCCCATCTGCCCATAACCGCGGGCACGACTTTCGAAAGATCAATCCCTGCAGGGGGGTCCCAACTTAGCCCATAACAAGCTCTCACGGTCAACGAAGGAATAGACCTCCACCCAAGACACACCGATCAGACTCGGTATCTCGGTACAACAAGATGATTCGACAGGTTAAAACAAGTCCAGCAACACCGCCCGAATGTGCCGACAAATCCCGATAGGAGCTGCACATATCTCTTTCTCAGGGCACACTCAGATGAGCAATCCGTACAACTAAAACCAAACCTTGAGTTTCCCCGAGGTGGCGCTGCACAGGGCTCTAGTTCGGACCAACACTCAGAGGAGCACTGGCCCGTGGGGGCTAAAATAAGATGACCCTCGGGCTCCGGAAACCCAAGGGAAAAAGAGGCTAGGTGGCAAATGGTAAAACCAATGTTGGGCATTGCTGGAAAAGCTTTAATCAAGGCGAACTATCAAGGGGTTCCCATTATAGCCCAACCGCGTAAGGGACGCACAATCCGGGAACATAACACCGGTATGACGGAAACTAGGGCGGCAAGAGTGGAACAAAACACTAGGCGAGAGGCCGAGCCTTCCACCCTTTACCAAGTATATAGATGCATTAAGATAACATAGCAATATAATGATATCCCAACAAGAATATAAATGTTCCAACAAGGAACGGCTCCAATCTTCACCTGCAACTAACAACGCTATAAGAAGGGCTGAGCAAAGCGGTAACATAGCCAATCAACGGTTTGCTAGGACAATGGTGGGTTAGAGGTTCAACATGGCAATTGGGAGGCTGACAAGCAAAAGGTAGGCATCGTAGCAGTGGCAAAGCAAAAGAGC
>NW_021307277.1:0-1210 GCF_002162155.2 Triticum dicoccoides
TGTCAGGACCCCGACTCGATGCCACATCGATCTAGCCGGTAACACCTCATATCACTTTGCGGCCTCACGCACGGTATCCCCACGGGTGTCGCCTTACCTTTGCCCGGGACCGTTTGCGCCTTTTGGCTCACGTATATGATAGTGTCGCTAGCATCCATATGATAAAGAGCCCGGGCTGACATGACTAGTCGTAAACCCAAAGTGGCACAGACTTACAGGGACAGGCATCCATGACCCAGCTTCGAACGTGTCGGTCATCAGCAAGTGGGTCCGGGCTGTAGCACTGGGCTAGCAGGACTCCGGTAAACCGGGCTGTAGCGGGCTAACAGGACTCCGGTACTCAAAGCGTGACATTTCCCCGAAGGGACAGACACAGGAACGAAGAAGGACACATGCCGGCCAGCCTAAGTGTTCTAGAGCAGTAGCAAGCTACCATGGCTCAGCGGTAACACTAGGAGGCATTTCCCGGTAAGAGAGGCTACTAAAGATAAACAACTAGATAGTCAGATCCCACACATACCAAGCATTTCAATCATACACACAATATGCTCGATATGTGCAAATACAACGAAGCATCACAACATGACTCTACGACACAAGTACTTTATTTAAGGCTCAGGGAGCCATACATAACATACACAAAGGTACGGGTCTCACGACCCAACATACAAGTCATACAGTCATACAAACCAGCAGCGGAAGTACATTGTCTGGGTACAGACAACTAGTAAAAATAAAAGAGGCTTGGAAAGCCTAGCTATACTACGTGGTCCATCACAAGCTCAGGGTCACCACCTGGGTCTTTAGCCTACTCGTTGATGTCAACGTCTACATAGAACCCATCAGAAGGGGTTGCAGCGTCTTCTGTAAAAATGTAGATTATAGCAACATGAGTACAAAGGTACTCAGCAAGACTTACATCAGATCCTACATACATGCTTAGTATCAAGAAGGGTTGGTGGAGTTATTGCAGCAAGCCAGCTTTGACTCTTGGCTAGGCTATCCTACGATACTCCAACTTGAAATGTTTTGCGCACACGAGTCCACTACTCACCACTTCAATACACTACCGAGGATCCACCTCCGTCTTCCTACGGAAGAGCCATCCTCGGCACTCACACTTATCTTGAGGCTTTTAGTAGTTTCCATTTACTTGTCTATGAACTGTATAGGCAACCAAGTAGTCCTTTACCGCGGACGCGGCTATTCG
>NW_021307278.1:0-1247 GCF_002162155.2 Triticum dicoccoides
TTTGGTGCCTCTACTTAAACCATTTAATTGAACTATCACGTAGTTATCAAAACGTGTATGTCCGATGTTCGCAACATCGATAAACGACGTTGGGGTTCAGCACACTGAGCGGTGCATTAAGGACATAAGCTTTCTACTGATCGCATAATCGCTACTATCAACTTTCAACTATATTTTCTCTAGGAACATATCTAAACAGTGGAACTAAAGCGCGAGCTTACGACATAATTTGCAAAAGGTCTTTTGACTATGTTCAGGATAATTAAGTTCATCTTATGAACTCCCACTTAGATAGACATCCCTCTGGTCATCTAAGTGATCACATGATCCGAGTCAACTAGGCCGTGTCCGATCATCACGTGAGACGGACTAGTCATCATCGGTGAACATCTTCATGTTGATCGTATCTACCATACGACTCATGCTCGAC
Organism: Triticum dicoccoides; assembly: GCF_002162155.2. Classification (NCBI taxonomy): domain Eukaryota; kingdom Viridiplantae; phylum Streptophyta; class Magnoliopsida; order Poales; family Poaceae; genus Triticum; species Triticum dicoccoides. The sequence continues at coordinate 431 of NW_021307278.1, forward strand.
CTTTCGGTCTCCGTGTTTCGAGGCCATGTCTGCACATGCTAGGCTCGTCAAGTTAACCCTAAGTGTTTTCGTTGTGTAAAACTGTCTTACACCCGTTGTATGTGAACGTAAGAATCCATCACACCCGATCATCACGTGGTGCTTAGAAGCGACGAACTGTAGCAACGGTGCACAGTTAGGGGAGAACACTTCTTGAAATTTTGTAAGGGATCATCTTATTCACTACCGTCGTCCTAAGCAAACAAGATGCATAAACATGATAAACATCACATGCAATCAAATAGTGACATGATATGGCCAATATCATTTTTCTCCTTTTGATCTTCATCTTCGGGGCTCCATGATCATCATCGTCACCGGCACGATACCATGATCTCCATCATCATGATCTCCATCATCATGTCTTCATGAAGTTGTCACGCCAACGACTACTTCTACTTCTATGACTAACGCGTTTAGCAATAAAGTAAAGTAGTTTACATGGCGTTCTTCAATGACACGCAGGTCATACAATAAATAAAGACAACTCCTATGGCTCCTGCCGGTTGTCATACTCATCGACATGCAAGTCGTGAATCCTATTACAAGAACATGATCAATCTCATACATCACATATCATTCATCACATTCTTCTTGGCCATATCACATCACATAGCATACCCTGCAAAAACAAGTTAGACGTCCTCTAATTGTTGTTGCATGTTTTACGTGGCTGCTATGGGTTTCTAGCAAGAACGTTTCTTACCTACGCAAGACCACAACGTGATATGCCAATTGCTATTTACCCTTCATAAGGACCCTTTTCATTGAATCCGTT
>NW_021307279.1:0-949 GCF_002162155.2 Triticum dicoccoides
TACGACTCCCTCATCCGCGTTCTTGTAACGCTTCCACATCGCGATCTTCAAGGGTATGAAGATGCACTCATCCTCTCCCTCTCTTGTTGCTAGAATCTCCATAGATTGATCTTGGTGATGCGTAGAAAATTTTGAATTTCTGCTACGTTCCCCAACAGATGGTGCGGCGGCGGCGTGAATACCTGTGAACAGAACTCGAAACTCTAAAGACTAGATGCTAAGACCAGCAACTTGGCACGACGAAGCAACCGCAAATTCAACAATGCAATTACAGAAAAGATTATGCAAAGGCTCAGATTGGTTCGGATAGGATGAACTAACCCTAATTTTTTTTGGCTTTTTCGTGGACTATAGATATGAAGAAACAGACTCCATCTAAACTACGAAAAACTGTAAAATCTCACTGGGCAACCTGAAAATCTGATACCACTTGATAGAGGCAAAGGTGTCCCGTCTTTCGATGATATGATGGATTTCACTTTGGTGGAAGTCGACTTTGACGATCCGACGATGAACGTGCGAGTACGTCGTGCCTTAGCAATCGCTAAACCAACTCCGAGAGGTTATTGCCCACGCCGGAGCACGATCAACCTGACCACGAGGGTTTGTTTCCTGCGAGCAAACGAAGAACAAGCAGGAAACTGAGATTGCAATCTAGATATTGTGAATATAAGATGAAAGCTTTATTGATCAAGGTGGGGTTCTGTGACGCCTTTGTCTGGTCGTTGAACACAAACGAAGTACGCGAAGTTGCAGCTATGGCGAACTTTTAATCTAAACAAAACCCAAAGTCTAAACGGTGCCCTAAGGGCTGTATATATGGAGGAAGAGGGGGGAATTTCGTGGCCCTTGGTGGAGGGGTCCGAAATCAACCCTATCTCTTGTTTCCCCACACATACGGACTCTAAAAATAGCCTATACTTATGTATTTTGAAATTACATGGGCCTG
>NW_021307280.1:0-1382 GCF_002162155.2 Triticum dicoccoides
TTTTTTTCTCTCTGTTTTGTTTTAATTCTGTTTTCTATTTTGCAGGTTTGTTTTGAATTTGGTTTTGAAACCAATTCAATTTATTTTGCTTCTGACAATATTTTTAGGAGCTAAAAGAATTAAAACAATGCTCCACAAAAATATTTCAGAATTATTGGACCTATATTTATTTAACAGTAGATATAAGTCCAATTCAAATAGCTATTGATTTAATTCAAATACCCAAAATAAATGTTTCTGAGATACCGAAAATATTGGTTTGGATTTTACCTCTTGCCAATATTTCCAGAGGATAACAAGAACATTTTCTTGGACTTATTTGAAGCAATTTTTATCTTGATCATTTTTTAAAGGATTCTGAGGCTTTGAAAATTCCTCAATTCAAATTTCATTTGAATTAAAACATGAAGCTCACATGAGGTCTAGCCTAATGCATAACAGGACCAGGGATGTGACAACTCACCCCCACTAAACAAGAATCTCGTCTCGAGATTCAAGCGTAGGGTAAGGTGAAGGGGAAGCGCAACTAGTATAATCTTCACGATCCAGGTTGCACTTCAAATGAACGTTGATTTGAACACCATCTTTGTCTTGTCGTCTTGCTCTGAGAACTCCAGCTAATCATGACAAGAAGAGGAAAGGAAAACTCTGGAAGGATCGGTCTTCTCGAAGGTCGAACAACTCAGGATTAACTCCCGGAATGTGACATAGCAACATCTCTCGAGCTGAGAGACGAAGCATACCTCTAGAGGGATGGAGTGGAGCAGGTGACGAGGTTCACTAGGTAGACAACAATTCCAGACTTAAGAATGTGGTGATCGGTTGTCAACGTAGCGAGGAGTTGAATTGCCATGATACCACGACGAAACATCCTGGAGAAGGGTGATTCGTAGATTATTATCTTAAGTGGCAAAAAAAATTACCTTTGATATAGAGATCATTGAGACTCTCTATATCAGCCTAAGGCAAATCACAGCAATCGATTGGCGGGGTCGGTAGAATGGCATACTTGGACTTGGATGATGTGGATTACCTTGTTGAAGACAACGTAATGGATGAACTTGCTTACCACCGGAAATGGAAGAGACCCATGGTAGAATGGCACATTGACGGTGCAAGCTAGGAACAAAATGCAAATGCTGGGAATGATTCTGGTAACTGGGGAAAAACCCAACAACAGAGAGCGAATTCACTGTTTGAAAAGATCATAGCATTGCCGAGGAAACTGAGAGCAGACCCAGCTAGTGCCGATGATAACACGTAGCGCTTGTGCGTGCTCTCAAGAACTTGAGCATTTCCACAATCATCAAGATTCCACCAATATCCGTGTCAAGGATTCTGGCAACACAACTTGCTACCATGATGAATGGTGATGGAGGATG
>NW_021307281.1:0-992 GCF_002162155.2 Triticum dicoccoides
TCTTCTTCACGCCAAAGTGTCCCATTAATCCTCCTCCATGCGCCTCCTGCAACAACAAAAGACGAACGGAGCTAGCTGGAATGCATAGCTTGTTAGCACGAAACACAAATCCATCGTTAACGACGAACTTGTTCCACATTCTTCCGTCTTTACAATTCTGCATTACATCTTTAAAATCAGCATCATGCACATATTGATCTTTGATGGTCTCCAAACCAAATATTTTGAAGTCAAGTTGTGAAAGCATAGTATAGCGGCGAGACAATGCATCAGCAATAACATTTTCTTTTCCCTTCTTGTGTTTAATGACATAAGGAAAAGTCTCAATGAATTCAACCCATTTAGCATGTCTACGATTCAGTTTAGCTTGACTTTTAATATGTTTCAAAGATTCATGATCAGAATGTATAACAAATTCTTTGGGCCATAAATAATGTTGCCATGTTTCTAAAGTCCGAACAAGAGCATATAATTCTTTATCATAAGTAGAATAATTCAGACTACCCACTCAATTTTTCAGAAAAGTATGCAACAGGTTTGCCATCTTGTAATAACACACCTCCTAATCCAATTCCACTAGCATCACATTCAAGCTCAAAAGTCTTATGAAAATCAGGAAGTTGGAGTAAAGGAGCATGTGTCAACTTATCTTTCAATACCGTGAAGGCTTCTTCCTGTGCGGTACCCCAAAGAAAAGGCACATCTTTCTTTGTAAGCTCATTGAGAGGTGCAGCAATGGTGCTGAAATCTCTCACAAAACGCCTATAGAATCCAGCGAGGCCAAGAAAACTCCTCACTTGTGTGACCGTTTTGGGCTGCGGCTAACTCTCAATAGCTTCAATCTTGGCTTTATCAACTTCAATTCCCTGTGGAGTAACAACATAGCCAAGAAAAGATACTCGGTCGGTGCAAAAGGTGCACTTCCCAAGGTTACCAAACAAACGTGCATCACGTAGAGCAATAAAAACAGCACGTAAATGTTCCAAATGTTC
>NW_021307282.1:0-1239 GCF_002162155.2 Triticum dicoccoides
TTTTGTGAGAGATTTCAGCACCATTGCTGCACCTCTCAATGAGCTTACAAAGAAAGATGTGCCTTTTCTTTGGGGTACCGCACAGGAAGAAGCCTTCTCGGTATTGAAAGATAAGTTGACACATGCTCCTTTACTCCAACTTCCTGATTTTAATAAGACTTTTGAGCTTGAATGTGATGCTAGTGGAATTGGATTAGGCAGTGTGTTATTACAAGATGGCAAACCTGTTGCATACTTTTCTGAAAAATTGAGTGGGCCTAGTCTGAATTATTCTACTTATGATAAAGAATTATATGCTCTTGTTCGGACTTTAGAAACATGGCAACATTATTTATGGCCCAAAGAATTTGTTATACATTCTGATCATGAATCTTTGAAACATATTAAAAGTCAAGCTAAACTGAATCGTAGACATGCTAAATGGGTTGAATTCATTGAGACTTTTCCTTTTGTCATTAAACACAAGAAGGGAAAATAAAATGTTATTGCTGATGCATTGTCTCGCCGCTATACTATGCTTTCACAACTTGACTTCAAAATATTTGGTTTGGAGACCAAAGATCAATATGTGCATGATGCTGATTTTAAAGATGTAATGCAGAATTGTAAAGAAGGAAGAATGTGGAACAAGTTCGTCGTTAACGATGGATTTGTGTTTCGTGCTAACAAGCTATGCATTCCAGCTAGCTCCGTTCGTCTTTTGTTGTTGCAGGAGGCGCATGGAGGAGGATTAATGGGACACTTTGCGTGAAGAAGACGGAGGACGTACTTGCTACACATTTCTTTTGGCCAAAGATGAGATGGGATGTTGAGCGTTTTATTGCTCGATGCACTACATGTCAAAAAGCTAAGTCACGTGATGAGGACATGACTACCTTGGATATGATCAAAAATATTGCATATATGCATATTTGTCAGGTGATTTCTAGTGCAAACTATTCAATAATCTATTTATGTTATCCAGAACAAAAATACTTCACACACTTTTGTGTTTTGTCTAATTGCAGGTGTATGGGACATTTGTACAATCCACATATGAAGATAAGGAAGAAAGAGATGTTTATTTGCTGTCCAAAAAGTTCTCTCACGTCACTTTTGGCCCAAGAGAAGATAGAGTCCAAGTCTCTCACGTTCTGGATTCAGATTCGGACTGCACAGACATACCTGACTCAAAACGCACACAAGTTTTTCATACGGACTCCGAATTGGGTGATTCTTTTTTTGTTGAAAACTAGATTT
>NW_021307283.1:0-1334 GCF_002162155.2 Triticum dicoccoides
GAGGCAGACGGGATTGAGTTTTCTGGTACCTTATCCTCATGACCTCATTTGACACATTCTGATCCATCGTGAGCTGGAAAGCCTGCGACTGAATCTGCTGAGCTTGAGCATCCAGAGCCGCCCGTTGTATGGTCATCCTGACGTCTTCCGCCGCCAGGTCTTCCTTAGCTTGCACTATATCCTGCTTTAACTGCGTCACTTCTGCATCATGTTGAGCTTGATCTGTCGGGTTTACCATGACGGTTAATAGAGTTGTCATCTTATCCATGAGATCCATCAGCACCTGAGCCAGCGGGCGCATAGGACCTCCTGCCCTGGCTGCCGCTGACCAAAGGTTATCACTGCTGCGGTCGTAGAGTTTTGAACGGGTTGCTTCCCAGCCATGAAGATCCCAACTCTGCTCGGCGGCTCAAAGGGGTCCGGAATACTGCTGCCATCAGAATAGTCCCTAAGCCCTCTGTCTTGCAATTGATACAACGAATCCGTCTCACCCGTGGACGACTCACCACCATAGTAGATGGCCGTCTCACCACCAGACATAGATCCTTCAAAAAAATTCCCCTCCATGGATGCATCCCATGAAGGCACGCTTCACGGCGGGCTGAGCCCGGGCAGGTCTCGCATGCTGAGCTGTCTCGACGATATCGGTGCAGATGTCTAGCTCAGGGCCCGGCTTGCCGATCTTGCCGATGAAGATATGGATTCCGCCGAAGGGGACCCGGTACCCGTACTCAATTGAGCCGGCGTCGGGGCCCCAACCTGTGTCATCGATGTAGAGCTTACCGCGACGACTCTTAGTCATCCGACCCACAACGTATCCTTTGAGCCCTTCGAAGCTGCCCTTCAAGAACTCAAATCCACCATGCGCTGGCCCCACGTTGGGTGCCATGTCACGTAGATGTCCTAGTGAAAGGACTTAGTCGTGGAGCCATTGCAACTAGGAAGCTTAAAGGGGTTAATCGGGACAAAGAACACGACATTTGTACTGGTTCGGCCCCTTACGGTGAAGGTAAAAGCCTAGATCAAGTTTTGAGTGGGATTGCTTATGTCTCGGTTACCAGGGAGAGAATCCGCTTGACCTAATTCTCGATCTGATGTTACTTTCCCTGAACCGCCGCCGGGTCGTCCCTTTATATATAGAGGTCGAGGCCCAGCGGCTCACAGAGTCCCGGCCGGTTCATAAACAGTGTCCAGCTCGGTCTCTTTCTATTCCTGCCTTACAATACAAGTTATATACATATGGCGGTTTATCTCTACGGGCCTTAAGTCACCTTTGGGCTTTGGGCCCTTAACTGAACCGCCATCTTCAAGCAATGTCTTGGGCTTTATAAATC
>NW_021307284.1:0-937 GCF_002162155.2 Triticum dicoccoides
GCACGAATCGAGATTGGAATTTTGTCACTCCGTGTAAACGGAGAGGTATCTCTGGGCCCACTCGGTAGGACATCATCATAATGTGCACAATGTGACCAAGGGGTTGATCACGGGATGATGTGTTACGGAACGAGTAAAGAGACTTGCCGGTAACGAGATTGAACAAGGTATCGGTATACCGACGATCGAATCTCGGGCAAGTACCATACCGCTAGACAAAGGGAATTGTATACGGGATCGATTGAGTCCTTGACATCGTGGTTCATCCGATGAGATCATCGTGGAACATGTGGGAGCCAACATGGGTATCCAGATCCCGTTGTTGGTTATTGACCGGAGAACATCTCGGTCATGTCTGCATGTCTCCCGAACCCGTAGGGTCTACACACTTAAGGTTCGATGACGCTAGGGTTATAAAGGAAGTTTGTATGTGGTTACCGAATGTTGTTCGGAGTCCCGGATGAGATCCCGGACGTCACGAGGAGTTCCGGAATGGTCCGGAGGTAAAGATTTATATATAGGAAGTCCTGTTTCGGCCATCGGGACAAGTTTCGGGGTCATCGGTATTGTAACGGGACCACCGGAAGGGTCCCGGGGGCCCACCGGGTGGGGCCACCTGCCCCGGGGGGGCACATGGGCTGTAGGGGGTGCGCCTTGGCCTACATGGGCCAAGGGCACCAGCCCCTAGAGGCCCATGCGCCAAGATATAGGAAAAAGGGGAGAGTCCTAAAGGGGGAAGGCACCTCTGAGGTGCCTTGGGGAGGATGGACTCCTCCCCCCCCCCCTCTTAGCCGCACCCCTTCCTTGGAGGAAGGGGAAAGGCTGCGCCTCCCCCCTCTCCCCTGCCCCTATATATAGTGGAGGGGAGGGAGGGCATCCATACCTGAGCCCTTGGCGCCTCCCTCCCTCCCGTGACACCTCCTCCTCTCCCGTAGGT
>NW_021307285.1:0-9055 GCF_002162155.2 Triticum dicoccoides
GATCGTGTGATATGGAAGAAATAAAAGCGACGAACTGCATAATAAAGGTCCATATCACAAGTGGCAATATAAAGTGGCATTCTTTCGAATTAAGATTTTGTGCATCCAACCATAAAAGCACATGACAACCTCTGCTTCCCTCTGCGAAGGGCCTATCTTTTACTTTTATCTCCTACCTTGCATAAGAGTCATGGTGATCTTCACCCTTCCTTTTTAAATTTTATCTTTTGGCAAGCACAACATGTTGGAAAGATCCTGTTATATATGGCTAATTGGATGTGAGTTTTCATGAACTATTATTGTTGACATTACCCTTGAGGTAAAACGTTGGGAGGCAAAACTACAAGCCCCTATCTTTCTCTTGTCCGATTAAAACTCCATACCCATAAGTATTGCGTGAGTGTTAGCTATTATGAAAGGCTATATGATAATTGAGTATGTGGACTTGCTGAAAATCTCTTATATTGACTCTTTCCTATGTTATGAGAAATTGCAATTGCTCTAATGACCTAGATTACAGTTTGTTAGTTTTCAATGAAGTTTATGATTCATACTTGAAATTGTGATTAAATTGTTACTTTGTCATAAGAGATCATATGACAAGAATTATACAAGTTGATGTTTTAAGAATGATCATGATGCCCTCATGTCCTTATTTTATTTTTATCGACACCTCTATCTCTAAACATGTGGACATATTTTTCGATTTCGGCTTTCGCTTGAGGACAAGCGAGGTCTAAGCTTGGGGGAGTTTATACGTCCATTTTGCATCATGCTTTTATTTCGATATTTATTGCATTATGGGCTGTTATTACACATTATGTCACAATACTTATGCCTATTCTCTCTTATTTTACAAGGTTTACATAAAGAGGGAGAATGCCGGCAGCTGGGATTCTGGGCTGGAAAAGGAGGAAATATTAGAGACCTATTCTGCACAGCTCCAAAAGTCCTGAAACTTCACGGAAGTCATTTTCAGAATATATAAAAAATACTGAGCGCAAGAAGTTCCGGAGGGGGGCCACACCCTGCCCACGAGGGTGGGGGCGCGCCCAGGCACCCCCCTACCTCGTGGGCCCCCTGCTGGCCCTCCGATGTCCATCTTCTCCTATATGGAGTCTTTCGATGAGGAAAAAATCATAAGCTAGCTTTCCAAACGAGACTCCGCCGCCACGAGGCAGAACCTTGGCGGAATCAATCTAGGGCTCCGGCGGAGCTGTTCTGCCGGGGAAACTTCCCTCTGGGAGGGGGAAATCATTGCCATCGTCATCACCAATGATCCTCTCATCGGGAGGGGGTCAATATTCATCAACATCTTCACCAGCACCATCTCCTCTCAAACCCTAGTTCATCTCTTGTTTCCAATTCTTGTCTCTAAGTCTGGTATTGGTACCTGTGGGTTGCTAGTAGTGTTAATTACTCCTTATAGTTTATGCTAGTTGGTTTATTTGGTGGAAGATCATATTTTCAAATCCTATATGAATATTAATACCCCTCTGATTATGAACATGAATATGCTTTATGAGTAGTTACGTTTGTTCCCGAGGACATGAGAGAACTCCTGCTATTAGTAGTCATGTGAATTTGGTATTTGTTTGATATTTTGATGAGATGTATGTTGTCTCTCCTCTAGTGGTGTTATGTGAACATCGACTACATGACACTTCACCATTATTTGGGCCTAGAGGAAGGCATTGGGAAGTAATAAGTAGATGATGGGTTGCTAGAGTGACAGAAGCTTAAACCCTAGTTTATGCGTTGCTTTGTAAGGGGCTGATTTGGATCCATATGTTTCATGCTATGGATAGGTTTACCTTAATACTTTTGTTGTAGTTGCGGATGCTTGCAATAGAGGTTAATCATAAGTTGGATGCTTGTCCAAGTAAGGACAGTACCCAAGCACCGGTCCACCCACATATCAGATTATCAAAGTACCGAACGCGAATCATATGATCATGATAAAAACTAGCTTGATGATAATTCCCATGTGTCCCCGGGAGCGCTTTTCTCTATATAAGAATTTTTCCAGGCTTGTCCTTTTCTACAAAAAGGATTGGGCCACCTTGCTGCACTTTATTTACTTTTGTTACTTGTTGCTCGTTACAAATTATCTTATCACAAAACTATTTGTTACTGTAACACCCACGATGCGGCTAATCTCCCACGTGTTGGAGCACGACTTAGAGGCATAACCGCATTGTAGGCATGTCGCAAGAGGGGTAATCTTTGCACATCCCATGTACTGAATAAGAAAGAGGTACAGAGTTGGCTTACAATCGCCACTTCACACAATACATAAATATAGCATTACATCATCCAGATACAATCAAGGTCCGACTACGGAACCAAAATAAAGACAACCCCAAATGCATAAGATCCCCGATCGCCCTAACTGGGCTCCACTATTGATCGTCTGGAAAGTAAACATAGTAACGTCCTGAGTCCTCATCGAACTCCCACTTGAGTTCAGCGCATCTCCTGGAATGGCATCATCGGCACCTGCATCTGGTTTTGGAAGTAATCTGTGAGCCACGGGGACTCAGCAATCTCACACCCTCGCGATCAAGACTATTTAAGCTTATGGGTAGGGAAAGGTAGTCAGGTGGAGCTGCAGCAAGCACTAGCATATATGGTGGCTAACTTACGCAAAAGAGAGCGAGAAGAGAAGGCAAAGCACGGTCGAGAAGCTACAAAGATCAAGAAGTGATCCTAAAACTACCTACATTCAAGTATAACACGAGGCCGTGTTCTCTTCCCGGACTCCGCCGAAAAGAGACCATCACGGTTACACACGCTGTTGACTCATTTTAATTAAGTTAAGTGTCAGGTTTTCTACAACTGGATATTAACAAATTCCCATCTGCCCATAACCGCGGGCACGTCTTTCAAAAGTTCAAAACCCTGTAGGGGTGTCCCAACTTAGCCCATCACAAGCTCTCACGGTCAACAAAGGATATTCCTTCTCCCAGGACGAACCGATCAGACTCGGAATCCCGGTTACAAGACATCTCGACAATGGTAAAACAAGACCAGCAAAGGCGCCGAATGTGTCGACAAATCCCGATAGGAGCTGCACATATCTCATTCTCAGGGCACACTGGATAAGCAATCCGTACAACTAAATCCAACTCTCGAGTTTCCCCGAGGTGGCGCTGCAAGGTGCTCTAGTTTGGACCAACACTCAGAGGAGCACTGGCACGGGGGTTTAAAATAAAGATGACCCTTGAGTCCGCGGAACCCAAGGGAAAAAGGCTTAGGTGGCAAATGGTAAAACCAAGGTTGGGCCTTGCTGGCGGAGTTTTATTCAAGGTGAACTGTCAAGGGGTTCCCATTATAACCCAACCGCGTAAGGAACGCAAAAATCAAGGAACATAACACCTGTATGACAGAAACTAGGGCGGCAAGAGAGGAACAGAACACCAGGCATAAGGCGAGCCTTCCACCCTTTACCAAGTATATAGATGCATTAAAGTAGACAAGATATAATAATGATATCCCAACAATAATCATGTTCCAACAAGGAACAAACTCCAATCTTCACCTGCAACTAGCAACGCTATAAGAGGGGCTGAGCAAAGCGGCAACATAGCCAAACAACGGTTTGCTAGGACAAGGTGGGTTAGAGGATTGACATGGCAATATGGGAGGCATGATAAGGCATGTGGTAGGTATCGCGGCATAGGCATAGCAAAAGAGCGAGCAACTAGCAAGCAAAGATAAAAGTGATTTCGAGGGTATGTTCATCTTGCCTGCAAAGTTCTCCGAGTTGACGTAAGCTTGATCCTTGTAAGCGCACTCAATGGGTTCCTCGATCACGTACTCATCTCCCGGCTCTACCTAAAGCAAGAACACAAGCAAAGGGAACCACAATCAACCACGGTGCAATGCACAAGCAACATGATGTAAAACATGGCATGATATGCGGGATGTAAAACGCAATGCATATGCATGCTCCAGAAGGAAAAGATTGAACCAGGACTCAACTTGGCAAACAAATAGTGCCGCTGGAAAGATGAGTTGATTTCGGTCGAAACCGATATAAAGATCACCGGAATCGGATGCACGGTTTGCAAATGGCAAGCCAAACAATAATGGCACAAATCTGCGATTAACAGCATGATGCCATCTAAAATGCATCAAGAAAATAAGCTACTGCAATCTAACATAACAACAAAGCACATGGAAGTGATCTACTCAAGATGCTTGACAAAAGATGAACACTGAGATATGGCTAAATCACACAAGAGCAGGTTCAAACAAGCATGGCAAAAGTGCAAAAGATATCAGGGTCACACACAGTGAAAATAACATGTCAGGAATTAACATCAGGAAGCAATGTTTAGAGCAAGATAACAACATGCTACAGGATCAGATCATAGCAACACAAGGCATGGCATGAAACTACTCAAAGCATATTACAAAGGTCCCTTACTGACCATAAGCCAAAAAGGATCAGAAGATATGATGACACCCACTATGATGACACCCATGTAAACATAGCAAGTTTCGTTAACAGATTCAGACTTAGCAGAAAACTGGACATGGCAAAAATAGAGTTACGTAGGCATGTTTGCGAGATCAATGCACTCACCACAAGGCATTGCATGATAAACTAATCATACACCAAGCAAGAAGACATGTTCAAGAAGATAACCATGGCAAGAACCATCTCATAGCATGGAAGGATCAACTACAACAACCTTGGCAAAATTGATTAACACGTAAACAATCCGCTAGGAACATTTTATAGCAAAAGTAGAGCAAGATTGAGTCATGCTATGGTACTCCATAATTGCAAACAAAGACATGGATGGATAGAACATAACAATATCTCAAAATCATCCTTACTGAACATGCTCAAAAGAGGCATGGATCACTCTGTAGCAACATGAATACATGGCATAAAAATAACCTCAGGGAAATGACTTAGAAGAATTCTAAGTCTTTGAGGGTGTTGAAAGCGATGTCACACTCAGGCGACCAGACGTACTTCACATGCTTCTATAGGAGGTTGGAAAGAGGCTTCACGATCTTAGAGAAGTTCTCAACGAACCTTCGACAATAGCTTGCGAGCCCAAGGAAGCTGCAGAGTTGCTTCACATTCTGAGGTGGTTCCCAATTCACAATTGCAGACACCTTATCAGGATTAAAAGCTATGCCCTTGGAGGAGATGATATGCCCAAGGTAGAGAACCTCATCGAGCCAAAACTCACAATTTGAAAACTTTGCATAGAACTGATGTTCTCTGAGTTTATCTAGCACCAATCTCAAATGCTTGGCATGATCCTCCTTGTTCTTCGAAAAGACCAAAATGTCATCGAGGTAGACCAAGACGAAGTCATTTGTGTAGGCGTTGAAGATGAAGTTCGTCATGCGAGAGAATGTTGAAGGAGCGTTGACAAGGCCGAAAGACATGACAGTGTATTCATATGAACCATAGCTTATTCTGAATGCTGTCTTGGGGATATCTTCTTCACGAATGCGAATCTGATGATAGCCCATACGGAGATCAAGCTTGGAGAATACTTGAGCACCTTTGAGTTGTTCGAAAAGCTCATTGATGTTGGGAAGTGGGTACTTGTTCTTTATGGTCTTCTTGTTCAATGGACGGTAGTCGACACAAAGTCGGTCCGTTCCATCCTTCTTCTTGACAAAAAGAACACCACAATATTGAGTTGAGTTGTTTCTTCCACAATACTTGGTCGGATGAGACCCATACGCCCTTGAATATTGAGTTGTTTCTTCAGCTCCTTCAACTCTTCAGGTCCAAGCTTGTAAGGACGTTTGCAAACAGCTTCCGTCGATGATGAATTCAAATGGCCGGTGCGGAGGCATTCCTAGAAGCTCTACTAGAAAGACGTCTTGATATTCACAAACGACTGGAATCTGAGAAATGGCATCCAACTCGCCCTTCTCATTGAGAGAAAACAGTCGAATGGTATCATCACGAGCGGCAAAGACGATTACATCCTCAGATGAATGTGTCAATTGAATCTGCCTGGCAGCACAATCAAGCTGAGCCTTGTGCTCAGAAAGCCAGTCCATCCCAAGAATAAGATCAATATCCGAGTTACCAAGGACCACTGGAGAGGACAGAAACTTATAGTCACCCAACATGATAGTAACATCCGGGACCATAGAGCTTGCGTTCATGAATTTACCCAGAGAAACAATTGATAATTGTCTAGGCAAATCTTGGAAAGGCAACTCATGCTTAGATGCAAATGGTCTTGAAATGAAACAATGCGATGCACCAGTATCAAAAAGGACTTTTGCAGGAACATCGTTAATAGGAAGGTTACCCATGATAACATCTGACGAGTCCTCTGCCTGAGCTGTGTTCATCAAGTTGACCTTTGCAGACTTGGGGTTATGCTTGACCACTGCGGTGCTAGCAGAACTCACAGGAGGAGGAGGAAGACGCCTCTGATTGAAGCATTTGTTGGCATAGTGACCCTTCTGCTGACACTTGTTGCACGTGACCTCCGAGAGCGGACGGTGATACGGAGCACTTGATCTTGGAGCATGAGACGAAGTCTTGTTCTGAAAGCCTGGGTTGGGTGGGTGGGAAGATCCATTGCCACCTTTGCTCTTCTACTAATAAGGCTGACGGAACGGAGGAGGAGGAGGCAACCAATACTTTTGGTGCTTAGTTACCACTTGAGTTGAGGAAGAAGGAGTTGCATCCCTGACTCGTTTCTTGGAAGCATCGCACTTGAGCTGAGCAGTCTCTTGTTTCAGTGCCATGTTGTAAAACTCATCGTACTTCTACGACTCAAAAAGCACGAGAGCTAGTTGGAGATCTTCTCCAAGGCCACCTCTGAACTGATAAATCATGCTCTTCTCGTTAGGGACGTCTTGCTTAGCGAAACGAGCGAGCTTCTGGAACATGATGTTGTACTGGTAAACAGACAAGCTGCCTTGCTTCAGCTTGCGGAACTCCTCATGCTTGCTCTCAACAACACTCTGAGGAATGTGGTGGGCTTTGAAGTCTTGACGGAATTCATCCCAGGTAATCACACGACCTCCTCTAGAATCTTTGTATTGTTGATACCACTCAGCAGCTTGGTCTTTGAGTTGGAACGAAGAAAACTTGACAAAGTCCTCAGGCCTGACGTTGCTGCACTCGAAATGCTTGCAGATATCCACGAGCCAATCATCAGCGTCTGTTGCCTCGACACAGTTAATGAAGGTCTTTGGCTGGTTTGCGAGGAACAGGTTGAGTGTAGCAAACTGATTCTGAAAGTTGCCATGGCCTTGATTTCCTTGGTTGCGCTCTTGCAAGAGTTGCATAAGCATCTGCGTGTTTGCATTGGTAGCGGCCATCACAGCTTGCCATGCCACCGAAGGTGGAGGTGGTTGTGGTGGATCCGGATTCAGACGCGTTGGAGGAGCCATCCTGAAGAGGGTGACATCCGTTAGCATCTTGACAGACATATATTCAAGCTGAATCAAATGGATCGAAATTGCAACATATAGTCTTAACATCCGGACAAAGTGAACGAATGAAATCCAATTGAAATGGTCACACTTCCATAAATTGAGAAGCCACTTAGATAGAGGTAGAAGAATAAAACAACAAGGTACGGATATGAACAAATACTTGGTAAGGATTACCCAATCACAGACCAAATATCCGCGGAAGAAATACTAGAGCTACATGAATTCCCACCAATGAAACTCGCGAAATTCTCCCGGTTATGCAATCAGGTGTTGGGGATACAGGGGAAGCATAAAATCTCACCCAAAGCTAGCAAATCCTACATCCAGTTGTATCCATCCTTCAACACATAACCAAGAAACCTTCGGAAATCATTTACCTCAACCTTCTAAAAGCATCTGTTATACGAGTTATAGCAATACTCCCGAACTCCCGCCCCAGTACTGGGTGGCGTCGAGGTTATCTCACCAACAACTGCATAAAAGAGATTTTCGATGTCGGCGAAACTCAGGTATGCCAGAACTGCAACGATAAAATTGTGACGACAACACCTCGGAGCTCAACTCCCTGGGACACTGCCACAACCCCTAAATGTCAGGAGGCACCAAGAACAATGTTCTCGTCACAAAACCATTGAAACGATTCCAAGATACCCGCGTGATCCTAAAATTTTTTTTAGTGAAATTTGAGAAGTGAAGAGTCAAAACTCTACGTCAGGATGCCTCACCAGAGCGATGAAGAGACTGAGGAGTAAAAAGAATCCTACTCTCCGATATATATAATCCTAAATGACTCAAAACATTTTTCTAGACTCAACAACGCGAGCGATTCGATCAAGCAGGGGGCTCCTAAGTCGGGGAAGGCTCTGATTACCAACTTGTAACGCCCACGATGCGGCTATATCTCCCACATGTCGAAGCACGACTTAGAGGCATAACCGCATTGTAACCAATGTCGCAAGTGGGGTAATCTTCACACAACCCATGTAATGAATAAGGAAAAGAGGTACATAGTTGGCTTACACTCGCCACGTCACACTATAGCATAAATATCATTACATTCATCCAGATACAATCAAGGTCCGACTACGGAACCAAAATAAAGAACAACCCGAAATGCAACTAAGTCCCCGATCGCCCCAACTGGGCACCACTACTGATCGTCTGGAAAGGAAACGTAGTATCGTCCTGAGTCCTCATCGAACTCCCACTTGATCTCAGTCGAATCTCCTAGAATGGTATCATCGGTCCCTGCATCTGGTTTTGAAGTAATCTGTGAGTCACGGGAACTCAGCAATCTCACACCCTCGCGATCAAGACTATTTAAGCTTATAGGAAGGGTAAAAGGTATGAGGTGGAGCTGCAACAAGCACTAGCATATATGGTGGCTAACATACGAAAAAGAGAGCGAGAAGAGAAGGCAAAGGCACGATCGAGAGACTATGATCAAGAAGTGATCCTAGAACAACCTACGTTCAAGCATAACACGAGACCGTGTTCTCTTCCCGGATTCCGCCGAAAAGAGACCATCACGGCCACACACTCAGTTGATTCATTTTAATTAAGTTAAGGTTCAAGTTTTCTACAACCGGACATTAACAAATTCCCATCTGCC
>NW_021307286.1:0-1970 GCF_002162155.2 Triticum dicoccoides
ATCCATGTATGAAAACAAAGTATGGACTTTGGTTGACTTGCCCGATGATCGGCAAGCCATTGAGAATAAATGGATCTTTAAGAAGAAGACTGACGCTGATGGTAATGTAACTGTCTATAAACCTCGACTTGTTGCGAAAGGTTTTCGACAAGTTCAAGGGGTTGACTACGATGAGACTTTCTCACCCGTAGCGATGCTTAAGTCTGTCCGAATCATGTTAGCTATTGCTGCATTTCATGATTATGAAATTTGGCAAATGGATGTCAAAACTACATTCTTGAATGGATTTCTAGAAGAAGAGTTGTATATGATGCAGCCAGAAGGTTTTGTTGATCCAAAAGGTGCTAACAAAGTGTGCAAGCTCCAGCGATCCATTTATGGACTGGTGCAAGCATCTCGGAGTTGGAATAAACGCTTTGATAGTGTAATCAAAGCATATGGTTTTATACAGACTTTTGGAGAAGCCTGTATTTACAAGAAAGTGAGTGGGAGCTCTGTAGCATTTCTAATTTTATATGTAGATGACATATTATTAATTGGAAATGATATAGAATTTCTGGATAGCATAAAGGGATACTTGAATAAAACTTTTTCAATGAAAGACCTCGGTGAAGCTGCTTACATATTGGGCATCAAGATCTATAGAGATAGATCAAGACGCTTGATAGGACTTTCACAAAGCACATACCTTGACAAAATTTTGAAAAAGTTCAAAATGGATCAGGCAAAGAAAGGATTCTTGCCTGTGCTACAAGGTGTGAAGTTGAGTCAAACTCAATGCCCGACCACAGCAGAAGATAGAGAGAAAATGAAAAATGTTCCCTATGCTTCAGCCATAGGCTCTATCATGTATGCAATGCTGTGTACCAGACCTGACGTATGCTTAGCAATAAGCTTGGCATGAAGGTACCAAAGTAATCCAGGAGTGGATCACTGGACAGCGGTCAAGAACATCCTGAAATACCTGAAAAGGACTAAGGATATGTTTCTCGTATATGGAGGTGACAAAGAGCTAGTCGTAAATGGTTACGTGATGCAAGCTTTGACACTGATCCAGACGATTCTAAATCGCAAACCGGATACGTGTTTTTATTAAACGGTGGAGCTGTAAGTTGGTGCAGTTCTGAACAAAGCGTCGTGGCAGGATCTACATGTGAAGCGGAGTACATAGCTGCTTCTGAAGCAGCGAATGAAGGAGTCTGGATGAAGGAGTTCATTTCCGATCTAGGTGTCATACCTAGTGCATCGGGACCAATGAAGATCTTCTGTGACAATACTGGTGCAATTGCCTTGGCAAAGGAATCCAAATTTCACAAGAGGACCAAGCACATCAAGAGATGCTTCAATTCCATTCGGGACCAAGTCCAAGTGGGAGACATAGAGATTTGCAAAATACATACGGATCTAAATGTTGCAGACCCGTTGACTAAGCCTCTCTCACGAGCAAAACATGATCAGCACCAAGACTCCATGGGTGTTAGAATCATTACTATGTAATCTAGATTATTGACTCTAGTGCAAGTGGGAGACTGAAGGAAATATGCCCTAGAGGCAATAATAAAGTTATTATTTATTTCCTCATATCATGATAAATGTTTATTATTCATGCTAGAATTGTATTAACCGGAAACATGATACATGTGTGAATACATAGACAATAACTATAGTCACTAGTATGCCTCTACTTGACTAGCTCATTAATCAAAGATGGTTATGTTTCCTAACCATAGACATGTGTTGTCATTTGATTAGTGGGATCACATCATTAGGAGAATGATGTGATTGACATGACCCATTTCGTTAGCCTAGCACTTGATCGTTTAGTATACTGCTATTGCTTTCTTCATGACTTATACAAAGTTCCTGCAACTATGAGATTGTGCAACTCATGTTTACCGGAAGAACACTTTGTGTGCTACCAAACGTCACAACGTAACTGGGTGATTATAAAGGTGCTCTACAGGTGTTTC
>NW_021307287.1:0-1596 GCF_002162155.2 Triticum dicoccoides
GCAATGTCTTGTCAGTTTCGAGCTGGTGTTCCCACCATCCTTCTTCAATATCATGACGCACGTCCTAGTTCATCTAGTCGACGAGATTGTCATTCTGGGGCCCGTATTTCTACACAATATGTACCCCTTTGAGAGGTTCATGGGAGTCCTAAAGAAATATGTTCGTAACCGCGCTAGGCCAGAAGGAAGCATCTCCATGGGCCATCAAACAGAGGATGTCATCGGGTTTTGTGTTGACTTCATTCCTGGCCTTAAGAAGATAGGTCTCCCTAAATCGCGGTATGAGGGGAGACTGACTGGAAAAGGCACGCTTGGAAGGGACTCAATAATATGCAGGGACGGATATTCTTGGTCTCAAGCACACTACACAGTTCTACATAACTCTACCTTGGTGACCCCGTTTGTCGATGAACACAAGAACAGTCTGCGCTTCAAACACCTGGAGCACTACGACGACTGGATTACATGTGAACACATCAGGACTTTCAGCAGTTGGTTGGAAACACGTCTCAGAGGTGACAACACTGTTTGTGATGAGCTGTACTTGTTGTCCAGGGGACCATCTTCGACTGTAATGATTTGGAAAGGATACGAGATAAATGGGAATACATTTTACACGATTGACCAAGATGAAAAGAGCACCAACCAAAACAGCGGTGTCCGCTTTGATGCAGCAACCGACAATGGAAATGACACATATTATGGTTACATAGCAGACATATGGGAACTTGACTACGGAGTAGAATTTAAGGTCCCTTTGTTTAAGTGCAAGTGGGTCAATCTGTCAGGAGGCGGGGTACAGGTAGACCCACAGTACAGAGTGACCACAGTGGATCTGAAAAATCTTGGGTACACTGACGAACCGTTCGTCCTAGCCAATGATGTGGCACAGGTTATCTATGTGAAGGACATGTCTACCAGACCGAGGAAAAGAAAAGATAAGGAAGCGAATACATCATACAATGAGCCAAAGCGCCACATAGTTCTTTCAGGAAAAAGGGACATCCTGGGAGTGGAGGGCAAGACAGACATGTCTGAAGAGTATGAAAAGTTTCATGAAATTCCCCCCTTCAAAGTCAAGGCTGACCCAAGCATCCTGATAAACGATGAAGATTATCCATGGTTACGGCGCAATAAGCAAACGACACAAGCGAAGAAAAAGTGAAGACTTTCTCCCGCAACTATTATGATGATAACATGCCAACTTTGTAATAGACGAGTATGATACCATTGTCCGTTTTCTACATGCACATGCTATGCCAACCTTTTCAGAGTTCATTTGAAAACTATGAATTTTAAAACCTCGCCAACCGAAGGGCGCTCACACCCGTTTATAAATAAAGCAACAAAGAAAACAAAAAAAGAGTTTCCAAATTTGAAAACTAATGGCACTAACAGAAAGTTTATAATTTTTCTAAAACTAAAAGCAAAAAGAATTAAAAAATAAAGCAAAAAACAACAAAACATAAATAATGCAGAAAACAGAACAAAAAACTGAAAAAAAAATAAAAATAGCAACAATAAGTATTTTGTTGTAAGTAGAAACAAAATAAAATAAATAAAGCAACAAAGGAAACAAAAAAAGAGTTTTTAGAT
>NW_021307288.1:0-912 GCF_002162155.2 Triticum dicoccoides
AATGATAATGCATATAAACTTGAGTTGCCTGCAGATTTTGGGGTTAGTCCCACTTTTAACATTGCAGATTTGAAGCATTATGTGGGTGAGGAAGATGAACTTCCGTCGGGGACGACTTCATTTCAAGAAGGGGAGGATGATGAGGACATCAATACAATTGTTACACCCACAGCCCCTGCTGCTATACATACTGGACCAATTACTAGAGCTCGTGCACGCCAACTAAATTATCAGGTACTTTCGTTTCTTGGTAATGATTCTAATGTTCATGAGAATATGATGCTGCCTAAATTGGATACATTTGTTTTGCTTACAAATGAAGGGCCTAGCTTGGAGAAGGATGAACATTGGAGCAAGAACAAGCATGGAGATGATGGCATGCGCAAGGGGAACAAGAACGGAGTTACAAGTGATGATTTCATGACTTTGATGCCACCATAATGTGTGCATGAAGCCTTGGACCAAATATACAAGATGCCACTTCATAAATTTCGTCCCGAGGCTATTTTAGGTGCTGCGTCACCTTATTATTGGGCCAGGCCCATGTAATTTCGAAATACATAAGTATAGGCTATTTTTAGAGTCCGTATGTGTGGGGAAACAAGAGATAGGGTTGATTTCGGACCCCTCCACCAAGGGCCACGAAATCCACCCCCTCTTCCTCCATATATACAGCCCTTAGGGCATCGTTTAGACCTTGGGTTTTGTTTAGATTAAAAGTTCGCCATAGCTGCAACTTCGCGTACTTCGTTTGTGTTCAACGACCAGACAAAGGCGTCAGAGAACCCCACCTTGATCAATAAAGCTTTCATCTTATATTCGCAATATCCAGATTGCAATCTCAGTTTCTTGCTTGTTCTTCGTTTGCTCGCAGGAAACAGACCCTCGTGGTCAGGTTGATCGTGCTCCGGC
>NW_021307289.1:0-1302 GCF_002162155.2 Triticum dicoccoides
GAAAGTCATAGCCTTATGTTTTCGGTCATATTGACTCTTTTGACGAGATTGGGCTGTTTTCAACTTTTCACGAACGATACGAACTTGTTCTTCTGCTTCCTGAATCATATCCGGGCCAAAGAATTGTCTTTCCCCGGTCTCTGACCAGTTAAGGGGTGTTCGACACCGTCGTCCATAGAGAACTTCAAAAGGGGCTTTACCCAAGCTAGATTGATAGCTGTTGTTGTAAGCGAATTCTGCAAATGGAAGGCACTTCTCCCAGTCCATTCCGAATGAGATAACAGAGGCTCGAAGCATGTCTTCTAGAATTTGGTTGACGCGTTCCACTTGACCACTCGACTGAGGGTGGAAGGCGGTGCTAAAGGAGAGACGGGTTCCCATAGCATTTTGGAAACTTTCCCAAAATCGAGAGGTGAAAAGACTTCCTCGATCCGAGTTAATTTCCAAAGGAACACCATGAAGAGACACTATACGGAAGATGTATAAGTCTGCCAGCTGACTAGCGGTTATACTCTCACGAATAGGTAGGAAATGGGCTACTTTGGAAAGACGATCGACAACGACGAAAATAGCATTATTCCCTCTCTTGGTCCTGGGAAAACCGGTAATGAAATCCATACCAATTTTATCCCATTTCCATTCAGGAATAGCTAAGGGTTGAAGGGTGCCAGCAGGCCGTTGATGCTCTGCTTTTACACGACGACAGACGTCGCAATTTGCAATAAACTGAGCAATTTCTCTCTTCATCCTAGTCCACCAGAACCTCTGGCGTAGGTCCTGATACATCTTAGTACTACCGGGATGAATGGTGAGAGGAGATTCATGAGCTTCCTTAAGGATCAAACGCCTCAGGTTTCACACTTTGGGAACCACTAGTCGATTCCCGAAGTATACGACCCCTTGATCATTAATGGAGAAACAATTCGCAACTCCTTTCTGGATGTTTCTCTTGATGCGGGAAATTCCCGGATCTACCTTCTGTGCTTTGATAATCTGATCCGTAAGGTTAGGTTTTGCCACCAAGGTGGAAAGAAAACCTTGAGGTACAATGTGAAGGTTAAGCTTCCGAAATTCCTCATGGAGAAGCGGTTGACTTTGTTGTAACATCAGGTTGTTACAATAAGATTTACGACTTAGCGCATCAGCCATGACGTTGGCTTTCCCTGGGGTGTAGGTTATTCCTAAGTCGAAGTCTGTGATCAACTCAACCCAACGTCTCTGCCTGAGATTCAGATCCGGTTGGGTGAAAATGTACTTCAGACTTTGGTGATCAGTGAATATTTCGCAACGATTACCGAGGAG
>NW_021307290.1:0-2759 GCF_002162155.2 Triticum dicoccoides
TCTTTTCAAGTGCTTTGCCATGACTCGCACGCTCATCTTGGTTGAGCCTATTTTTAAGTTGCCTCTTTTACATGTTGCTCAACCATGTGTTTGTTTCAAGTGCTAGGCTTTGTTTCATATATGCTCACTTGCACTTGTTGTGAGTTTCTATTGATTTTGGGGGAGTGACGATCCTATTTTGTGCCCATTGTATTCAAATACAAATATTCTTATTTGTGCACAAATCATGGGGAGCTTCTCTAGTTTCTTTAGAACACTCCTATGCTCATATCATAATATCTTTTATTCATGTGGCTCATAGGATCTTTTGTCTAGTTGGTTCAATTGGTATATTTTGTTTGCTTGCTTCAATTGGTATCCTTTGATTGCCTGATTGCTTGTGTCTCTCTTTGATTTATCTTTGTGGCATATCTTTCTTTAGCAATCTTTGTGCCTCAATATAGTTTGTCTTCCTCCAAGTATTTAACTTTGGATATGTGTATGGAATTCCACTCTCTTGTTGAGAAATACACAATTTATGGAGGAACACAATTTATATTGGCCTTCTAAGCTTTTCATCCATTTTGGCAATCGATGCCAATGGGGGAGAAGTTTCAGAGAGTTTTGTGGAGAACTTTACAGAGTTATTTCTTCTTGCTTTGGTTTTGTTCCTAATCATTTGCATCTCTTACACATGCATCATTGGTTGTTGCATTGCATGTTGATGCATAATTCCTTATATAAACTCTCTTGAAAGCGATTGTCATCAGTTACCAAAACAGGGGAGATTGAAATGACATGTTGTGCCCCCATGTGTGGTTTTGGTAATTGATGACATTCTCTATGGACTAATGGTTACATTGAGTTAGATTTAAAGGATTTGTCCATAGGCGTTTCTTGAAGTCCATGTGTTGGTTTCAAGGAGTTTATGAGTTGACCAAGGTGCTATTAAGGAATTATCCAAAGATTGGTCATGTGAGTGTTGAGCTTATTGCAAGCATGTCTTGAAGAAGAAGATGTGTGATCATTCATGTTTACCTTCCAGAGATCATCCAAATGAAGAGAGTTGGAAAGTTTCTGGGTTGATCAAGACTAAGTCAAGAGTGAATCAAGTTGATCAACACGCAAAGCGTACAAGATGTACCGAGAGGGATCAAGTGATCCGATGGTATGAGGAAGATCTCATACAACCCATGGAGGATAACATCAAGTGGTGATCGTCATCAAGATTGGGGTGTGCAAGTTCAAGTGGAGCATCACGAAGAGATCATCCTTGAAGCTTGCCGTCCATTGTAGTGGCAATGGACTTTTGAAGATGTGCCGAGGAGTGGCTCACCCATAGTGGAATATGGGGGAGCAATCATCTAGTCTTCTTCGAGCCAATGCAATTAAGAAATGTGGTCCAACTTGAGGGAGTCAAGACCGTCATCATCTAGATCAAGTGGACTATGTGCAAGGCAAAGGTTTGTCCTTGATAGGTTTTCTATTTTACCAGTCTCATGGTGTTAGTTGGAAGACCGGATTATAGGATTGATAGCCGTCCTATCAAGGGGGGCTCTCGAGTGAGTAGCTTGATCGTATTGTTCGGTGAGAGCTCCAACCATTGCATTCTTGGAATCATCATATTTCGTGGTTCTTGTTTGGATTTTCTCTTTGTGAGGTTTTAGAGCATGTGGTTATCTTCATGACATGCTCTAGTTCACCGAAAACTGGTTTCATATGCATCTTCTTTTGTGTTTTTGATGTTGGAGTTTTTGCCTGTCTTATTTGAGAAAGGGTTCTCACCATTTTATTTTGGATATTTTCTCAATTGCTATTTCTTGCTTTCTATCAAGATTGCGTTTGCTCTTGTCAATAGCTTTCCAACAAACTTGATTTCGTCGAATTCGGAGCTCGTATGTGAAAGTTATGGCTGTTTTGATCTTACCTGTTTTACTTAGACCGGTTGTACCGCTTCTTACACCAGTTGTACTGGCTGACCGGTACTACCGGTGTTTGGGGCTGTTTACCGCTCCAGAGTTAGTCCAATGGTTGTGCCGGCCATGTACCGCTCCACCACCCGACTAGTTTCTGTTTTGGAGAGGTTCTTGGGCGGTTGTTGGCCGATTTTACCGGTTAGTTCATTTTTAACCGGTACTATCGGTGCCACGGGCGGTTGTACCTCTTAGTGCTTTTCCTACATGTAGCTTTTATCTCTTCTTTGACCGGTTGTACCGGTACTTACACCGGTTGTATCGGTGCTACTGTTTTTTGCACATAAGGGGCAGATTCATGGGGACCTATAAAAGGGGATCTTCTTCCCCATTGGAGCCTATCCTTTGAGCTCATGTTCTTCCCCCACTATTGACCTTCTTCGAGATGGCTATATCTCAATCCCTCCATGGTTTCTTGCTAGTTTTTGGGGAAAATAGAGAGGAGATCTAGATCCACATTTCCACCAATCACTTTCTCCTCTATGTGAGTGGAACCCCTTGGATGTAGATCTTGGAGTTCTTGGTCTTCTCCTTCTTGTTCTTCCTCTCACTTTCCTCCCTAGCATTAGTTGCTTTGGTGGGATTTGGGAGAGAAGGACTTGGGCACTCCGTGTGCCCTTGCCACTGCATTTGGTGCATCGGTTTGAGTTCTCCACGGTGATACGTGGAAGTTACAAGTTGAGAAGCTTATTAATTACTCTTGGGGTTCTTGGTACCCTTGAGCTTGTTCCTCTTGGTGCTTGGGCGCCCTAGACGGTTGGTGGTGTTCGGAGCTTAATCATTGTGGTGTAAAGCTTCGAACAAGTG
>NW_021307291.1:0-1064 GCF_002162155.2 Triticum dicoccoides
CCCAACCGCGACTAAAGGTCTGTGCTAGAACTGGCGCGATGCGGTGGGATGTTTAGTCCCACCTCGCTAGCCGAGAGGCTTCGACAGTGGTTTATAAGCGCGGCTGCGCTCACCACTTCGAGCTCCTCTCAAATGCAGGCTTACGGGCCTATTCAGTCACTATGTGCCTGTGGGCCTACTCGGCCTTCTGCGGGCCTGAATCCTGGCCCTTTAATGGGTTTCTAGTCGTATTCAGGCCGTGGTGGCCCAGTAGGTGGCATATTTTCTTTTTTTCTTCCTTTTTTCCTTTTTCCTTTTTTCTTCTGTTTTTTTCTTCTGTTTTTTTATGTTTTTCTTCTGTTTGTTTTTTTCTTCTGTTTTTCCTTTTTTCTTCTGTTTTTTTCTTCTGTTTTTTTCTTCCTTTTTCCTTCTTTCTTCTTCTTCCTTTTTCCTTTTAAAATCAGAAAAAAAAACTAATTCATTTTAAAATCTTAAAAATACAATTATATATCAAAAAAATCAGAAAAATAAAACTAATTCATTTTAAAACCCCTTGAAGGTTTGACAAAAGGTTTGATACAATAAATTATTACACATCATTTCTTCCCTTGTGTCCCTGCTTGCTTACGATTGTGCCGTATCCATGGAGCATCCTCATCATTTAACTTAATGCTTGGGTCGGTGTTCACTTTGAAGGGCGGAATTTCAGCAAACATATTATAATCTTCTGACATGTCTGTCTTGTCCTCCACTCCCACGATGTTTCTTTTCCCTGAAAGAACAAATGTGGCGCTTTGGATCATCGCATGATGTACTGATCGTTTTCTTATCTTTCCGTTTCCTCGGTTTGCTACTCATGTCCTTCACATAGAAAACCTGAGCGACATCTTTCGCTAGGACGAATGGTTCGTCAAGGTAACCAAGATTGTTGAAATCCACCATTGTCATTCCGTATTGCTGGTCCACCTTTACCCCACCTCCTGTTAGCTTGAACCATTTGCACCGGAACAAAGGGACCTTAAAGGAGGGTCCATAGTCAAGTTCCCATATCTCCTCTATGTAACCATAATATGTGACCTTTTGCC
>NW_021307292.1:0-1008 GCF_002162155.2 Triticum dicoccoides
TGTTGGAAATATGCCCTAGAGGCAATAATAAAAGTGTTATTATTATATTTCTTTGTTCATGATAATAGTCTTTTATTCATGCTATAACTGTATTATCCGGAAATCGTAATACACGTGTGAATACATAGACCACAATATGTCCCTAGTGAGCCTCTAGTTGACTAGCTCGTTGTGATCAACAGATAGTTATGGTTTCCTGGCTATGGACATTGGATGTCGTTGATAACGGGATCACATCATTAGGAGAATGATGTGATGGACAAGACCCAATCCTAAGCATAGCACAAAGATCGTGTAGTTCGTTTGCTAGAGCTTTGCCAATGTCAAGTATCTCTTCCTTTGACCATGAGATCGTGTAACTCCTGGATACCGTAGGAGTGCTTTGGGTGTATCAAACGTCACAACGTAACTGGGTGACTATAAAGGTACACTTCAGGTATCTCCGAAAGTATCTATTGTTTTATGCGGATCGAGACTGGGATTTGTCACTCCGTGTAAACGGAGAGGTATCTCTGGGCCCACTCGGTAGGACATCATCATATGCGCAATGTGACCAAGGAGTTGATCACGGGATGATGTGTTACAGAACGAGTAAAGTGACTTGCCGGTAACGAGATTGAACAAGGTATCGGTATACCGACGATCGAATCTCGGGCAAGTAAAATACCGCTAGACAAAGGGAATTGAATACGGGATCGATTGAGTCCTTGACATCGTGGTTCATCCGATGAGATCATCGTGGAACATGTGGGAGCCAACATGGGTATCCAGATCCCGCTGTTGGTTATTGACTGGAGAACGTCTCGGTCATGTCTGCATGTCTCCCGAACCCGTAGGGTCTACACACTTAAGGTTCGATGACGCTAGGGTTATAAAGGAAGCTTGTATGTGGTTACCGAATGTTGTTCGGAGTCCCGGATGAGATCCCGGACGTCACGAGGAGTTCCGGAATGGTCCGGAGGTAAAGATTTATATATAGGAAGTCCTGTTTCGGCCATCGGGACAAGT
>NW_021307293.1:0-1119 GCF_002162155.2 Triticum dicoccoides
AGTTCTTCTACCATATTATGTTGCTAGGATGGACTCAGAATTTGATATGATGATGTTGAGTGTGTATGAAATCCTTTGTCAAATGTCTCAAAATCCTTCTTGAGCATTTACAGCTGTTATGCTGCCGAAATTTTGCTAGAAATTCTAATGCCTTTGCATTATGATTGTGCTTTCAGATGGCCACTCGCGACCTCAATCAAGTGGTTCGCCTGACTCGATGCCTAGATGTACCCGGCCATACTGCCAAGTTGGTCAGGGTAATGACTGAGGCTGGATACCGCTGGTATCCTGAGTACACGGTCGAAGAGCAATTTCGGGACTTCAATCAAAGCCAGTATCTCTGCACTGTCAGGATATTTCCATCTTATCCTGGATCCACCGAGCCCCTTCAATGCTCCTATGGACTCGGGGTTACTATTGAGATGGCTGTGCAGGACGCCGCCTACTCTATGATGACCATCATGCGAGTCAGATCTGGACTATTTCAGGACTCTGATTTCCGGTATATGCCAGGATCACTTCCGGGAGCACAAGGGTATCTCCAGGCTATCTATGCTGACCCCACCCAGGAGGATTCACGGACTCGCACCACTGCTGAGATGCTCGAGGATAAGGACCGTGAAAATCGGGCCTTGAGGTTAGAGCTCTTCAATACTCGTGCTGACCACTAGGCCACATTGACTCGGTTTGCACCGGCGGTGCAAGCTGGATATTCAGATATGCGCGATCTCTATCCTGTGAGATCTGCTCTGCCAGACGTGATGGGTTGGCGTGATGTAGGAGGCATCACCCCACCTCGCGGTCCCCGCAGGCCACCGTCTGTTGGTCCAAGACCTCATCCTAGCCCCTATGGTCCACAAGCTCCGCGAGATCGTCTGTTTCCGGATGATCATGTTGAGCTTCCAGGCTATGGAGGTGACTTCTACGAGGACTACTACGGATCGGTCTGAGTTAGTGGTAGTATCACTAGTTCGCACTAGCTGTGTCATCTATCGTCCCGCGTGACTCGTGGGATATGACCTAGTTTGTACTCTTTCCGGAGGAGTAGAAAAATAATGTATAGGAGCTTGGAATGCCTCCGATGAGATGTAATCCTCTTTTCACCGTAATAGTACTTTG
>NW_021307294.1:0-2191 GCF_002162155.2 Triticum dicoccoides
TCTTTCTAGACTTGATGAGTCTGGGATATCCTGACACCAACCAGATCTGAATCTCAGGCAGATATGATGGTTGGAACATTCTCCAAGAACTATAATATTGGTCCCTCGATAACCGGTAAAGTGGATGTCGTGGCCAACACACCCAGCCGGAAGACCTGTTATTATAATATCTTGATTGAGGAAGTTGGCCACCTCCCCATAGGGATTTCGTAGGATTACTCCCTAGTTGCCCCTATGGATTTCTGTGTTCCGAAGTCCGACCTTTTTACTTGATGTTCTAGATATCAAACCATATCTATGGGTGGGTTACACTAGCACATCAAGGAGAACATTAGAAGCGGAGTGCTAAATGTCTCTCGGTCGATCATCCAGATTTTTATTTCCTTGGCCCCGCTAAGGTGAAATCTGAGAAGGTGTTATCTTCCTTTGCATCTGCATCATCCATCATTAGCCATCATGGTAGCAAGTTGTGTTGCCAGGACCCTTGACACGGATGTTGGTAAAACCTTGATGAATATGGAAATGCTCAAGTTCTTGAGAGCACGCACAAGCGTTAGATGTTACCGTCGACACTAACTAGGTTTGCTCTCAACTTCCTCGGAAATGCTATGACCTCTTCAAACAGTGAATTCACTCCCTATTGTTGGGTTCTTCCCCAGTTACCAGAATCATTCCTAGCATTTGCATTTTGTTCCTAGCTTGCACCGCCAATGTGCCATTCTACCATGGGTCTCTTCCATTTCCGGTGATAAGCAAATTCATCCATTACGTTGTCTTCAACAAGGTAATCCACATCATCCAAGTCCGAGTATGCCATTCTACCGACCCCTCCAAACGATCGCTCGAGAATTGCCTTAGGCTGGTTTAAAGAGTTTCAATGATCTCTGAATCAAAAGTAATTCTTTTTGCCACTTAAGGGGATATCTCTACGAGTCACCTTCCCTAAGGTGTATCGTTATGGTATCATGGCAACTCAGCTCCTCGCTACGTTGACAATCATTTACCACCTTCTTAGGTATGAAATTGTTGTCTACCTAGAGAACCTTCGTCATCCGTTTCTTCCACCCCTATTGATGTGTATCTCGTGTCTCAACCCGAAAGATGGTTCTATGTCTCATTCCGTAAGTTAATCTTGAGTTGTTCGATCTTCGAGGAGATCGACCCTTCTAGAGTCTCCTTCTTCCCCCCCCCCCCTTTCATGTTGATAGGATTTCTCAGAGCAAGACGACAAGACAAAGATGGTGTTCAAATCAACGTTCAACTGAAGTGCACCCTGGATCGTGAAGATTATACTAGTTGCGTTTCCCCTTCACCTTACCCTACGCTTGAATCTCGAGACGAGATTCTTGTTTAGTGGGGGTGAGTTGTCACATCCCTAGCTTCTGGTAATGCTCTAGGCTAGCTTCATGTGTGCATCATGTTTAAATTTCATTTAAATTTGAAATGAGGATTGGTGGAACCCTCAGAATCATTTTGAAAATGACCCAAATAAAAAAATTCCCCAAAAGGGTCCAAGAAAATGCTCATGTTGCCCTCTGAAAATATTGGACAGAGATAAAAATCAAAACAATATTTTTAGGAGCTCATGGACATTTATTTTGGCCATTTGGATTAATTCGATAAATATTTGCATTGGAAAGATATTTCTATATATATGAAATATGGTCCAAAAATTATGCCAATTATAAAAGAGCTCTGGAATAATACCATTAGCCCCTACAAAAATTGGCATAATAAAATTAAATGATTTAATATATTTATTAAATCAAACAAATGTCCGAAAAATAGAAAACAGAAGTAAAATAGGAAAAACAGAGAGAGGGAGGGAAACATTACCTGCAGCCCACCTGGGCCACTTACCTGTAGCCGGCCCAGCTCCTCCCGCTGGCCCAGCCCACCTCCTCCCTCCCCCTTGTCTTCTTCCTCCCCTCGCACCGAAGCAGCTCGGTGGCGAGCGCCGATGCCGCCTCGGCCACCTCCTGCTTCCACCGAGGCGTTCCCGAGCCTCCCCCTCACGCCACGCACTTCCCCTCGCCCCCTGCACCTCCCCTCTCTTCCCCTGGACCCCGTTCTCTCCTCTGCTTTCCTCCCTGCACGCGCCCGAGCGGAGCTCGTCGTCGCCGACGCCGTTCGCCGTAGCCACCGTGCTCCTCGCTGCCATCCGAAGTACCCAGGGGATCCGCCTCGACCA
>NW_021307295.1:0-931 GCF_002162155.2 Triticum dicoccoides
TCTGGTGTTTGTAGCCTACTGGAGGCCGTGGACAGCGCTGACCGTAGGGGTGGGCTGTGATGCGGTAGGTACGTGGCACGGTGTACCGAATACCCGTTAGGTATCTCGGGAACCCTGTTCACATCGTTCGGGGCCGTATGGGAAACCTCGGCCGGACTCCCTGCGGATGGAACCTGGATAGGCGATAAACCTGGACTGGAGGCTTAGGTGATTAGGTAGGTCGTGGCCGACACCCACGTTGGGCTTCCGCTTGAAGGTTGCCGAGTACATGTCGTGTAAACGACGGTAAGTGGTGAGAGCGTGTATGAAGAAGTACACCCCTGCAGGGTTAACATGATCTATTCGAATAGCCGCGTCCGCGGTAAAGGACTACTTGGTTGCTTGTACAGTTCATAGACAAGTAAATGGAAACTGTTAAAAGCCTCACGATAAGTGTGAGTGCCGAGAATGGCTCTTCCGTAGGAAGACGGAGGCGGATTCTCGGTAGTGTATTGAATTGGTGAGTAGTGGACTCGTGTGCGCAAAACCATTTCAAGTTGGAGTATCGTAGGATAGTCTAGCCAAGAGTCAAAGCTGGCTTGCTGCAATAACTCCACCAACCCTTCTTGATACTAAGCATGTATGTAGGATCTGATGTAAGTCTTGCTGAGTACCTTTGTACTCATGTTGCTATAATTTACATTTTTACAGAAGACGCTGCAACCCCTTCTGATGGGTTCTATGTAGACGTTGACATCAACGAGTAGGCTAAAGACCCAGGTGGTGACCCTGAGCTTGTGAAGGACCTTGTAGTATAGCTAGGCTTCCCAAGCCTCTTTTATTTTACTAGTTGTCTGTACTCAGACAAGTTACTTCCGCTGCTGGTTTGTATGACTGTATGACTTGTATGTTGGGTCGTGAGACCCGTACCTTTGTGTATGTTATGTATGGC
>NW_021307296.1:0-1266 GCF_002162155.2 Triticum dicoccoides
TTGTGCTGTTCCTATTATTCTAGTGCCGAAAAAGGATGGTACATCACGTATGTGTGTTGATTGTAGAGGCATTAATAATATTACTATTCGTTATCGTCATCCTATTCCTAGGCTCGATGATATGCTTGATGAATTGAGTGGCTCTACAATATTCTCCAAAGTTGATTTGCGTAGTGGATACCATCAAATTCGTATGAAATTGGGAGATGAATGGAAAACAGCATTTAAAACTAAGTTTGGATTATATGAGTGGTTAGTCATGCCTTTTGGGTTAACTAATGCACCTAGTACTTTCATGAGATTAATGAACAAAGTTTTACGTGCTTTCATTGGACGATTTGTGGTAGTTTACTTTGATGACATATTGATTTATAGCAGATCTTTGGAAGAACATTTGGAACATTTACGTGCTGTTTTTATTGCTCTACTTGATGCACGTTTGTTTGGTAACCTTGGGAAGTGCACCTTTTGCACCGACCGAGTATCTTTTCTTGGCTATGTTGTTACTCCACAGGGAATTGAAGTTGATAAAGCCAAGATTGAAGCTATTGAGAGTTGGCCGCAGCCCAAAACGGTCACACAAGTGAGGAGTTTTCTTGGCCCCGCTGGATTCTATAGGCGTTTTGTGAGAGATTTCAGCACCATTGCTGCACCTCTCAATGAGCTTACAAAGAAAGATGTGCCTTTTCTTTGGGGTACCGCATAGGAAGAAGCCTTCTCAGTATTGAAAGATAAGTTGACACATGCTCCTTTACTCCAACTTACTGATTTTAATAAGACTTTTGAGCTTGAATGTGATGCTAGTGGTATTGGATTAGGCGGTGTGTTATTACAAGATGACAAACCTGTTGCATACTTTTCTGAAAAATTGAGTGGGCCTAGTCTGAATTATTCTACTTATGATAAAGAATTATATGCTCTTGTTCGGACTTTAGAAACATGGCAACATTATTTATGCCCCAAAGAATTTGTTATACATTCTGATCATGAATCTTTGAAACATATTAAAAGTCAAGCTAAACTGAATCGTAGACATGCTAAATGGGTTGAATTCATTGAGACTTTTCCTTATGTCATTAAACACAAGAAGGGAAAAGAAAATGTTATTGCTGATGCATTGTCTCGCCGCTATACTATGCTTTCACAACTTGACTTCAAAATATTTGGTTTAGAGACCATCAAAGATCAATATGTGCATGATGCTGATTTTAAAGATGTAATGCAGAATTGTAAAGAAGGAAGAATGTGGAACAAGTTCGTCGTTAA
>NW_021307297.1:0-2053 GCF_002162155.2 Triticum dicoccoides
CGACATTAAAAGTGGGAGCAGTTGGGACGAAGGTGGGCGGCGGAGCCTGGTCAAAGGGCTCGCCTCCCGGTGAGCCTGCACACTGGTCTGCTCGCACGCCTCCCCGTCAGCTGGCGCAGCGGTCTGCTCGCACACCTCCCGTCGACTCACACGCTTGCTCAGACGGCACCTGCCGATGAGAAGCAGGACTCGTGGCGGCACGTAAACGCCCATGGTTTCAATAGTGAAAGCGTTCACCTTAACGTGACAGGTCTTTGTTCCAAAATACCTTGTCTCTTCATTTGTGCAACTTGTCATAAGCAGCTTGTCTCAAATTGAAGAAAAAAATTATGAAGTCATATTTGTGCCATATCACGTGACCATGCTCAGTTTCAAGAATTTATGGTCACTTTTGGATATTCTAAAATTTAAGATCCAGGATTCGAAACAATATCATAACCTGCATCATGCAATAAATTTTCAAGCCATACATCTGTCTTGATGTATTTCTTAAGAAAGGATTTGGTCAAACATTTTGCTTAGTTAGACTTCAGACAAGTTATATATGCAGAGTAAAAGGATAATCCCTCCGTACCAGTGCATTGCCTGATATATTAACTCAAGTACTAGGCACGAACAAATGGGCTCAATTCTGTGCTCATCCTGGTGTAGTAGTAGTAGTACTAGGAAATGCAGTTGACGGGTGACCTTGGTGAGCAGCGACCGAGGGAATTGAATCGTGCTCTGCACGGTAGGTAACGTTGTCTAGTTACTAAAGCATCCCTCTGTTGTTCATCGGTAGTCATTACAGACCGGGGACATGAGGGGAATTTCCTAGGGCTGGAATTCTGGCCCCCAGATATTTCAACTCGAAATGCGGAGGCTCGACTGGTTGGGGTTGCCTAATGTGCGTACCACGCACGCCACCAGAAGGACACGAGCCCATTTTTTAATATTTTTTTAGGATCAACACGAGCCAAGGTCTGGTTGGTACGCCGTTGGGTCCTACCATTCAAGAATATGAAAGGAACCTTTTAAATTGTCGAATGAATCTATGTGTATTATAATGCCCGTATTTTCCTTGCAAATACTAATCTCAACATGGTAATTGATTTATGACGAGTTGTTGAATTAGAGTGAGTTTGTGATATAGTGATCTCAACGTGGATTTCACATTTGATGGTGTCCCTAGTAAGTTTTTCAATGCAAATTCAAATTAAAAAGATGAACAATATGGAGGTGAGAAAACTTTGTATGTATCAAGCATATCACCACACACACACACACACACACACACACACACACACGAACACAACGACAATCCAATAAGTATAGTGCATCTATTTTTCCAAACCATGCATGTATGACACGAATTCAAAAATACTCCTTCTGTTCCTAAATATTAGTCTTTTAGAGATTTCAACAAGTGACTACATACGGAGCAAAATGAGTGAATCTACACTCTAAAATATGTCTATATACATTTGTATGTGCCAGTCCATTTGAAATCTCTAAAAAGACTAATATTTAGGAATGAAGGGAGTAAAATATAAGACATGCATGGTCCTCAATTCAATATTTAAATGAACATGAAACTGAAACATGAATATTAAGTCTAGTACTACAGTACATGCAAATTTTGTGTTTAATTAGGCGGAGCTATGATTGTCGGGGGTCAACCCCTCGACCTTAGATAAAATTGTGAAGCTCTGTTTAGGGTTGTTTAGATTATATTTGTCCCCACACTCCCAACCACCGATTGGTTGTGCACCCCCACCCCTCCTCCTCGGGAGAATATCATGTGCCCCCATACCTTAGATGCTATATGCCGATACGAGTTGCTTGGAGCTTGTAGATCTGAGATATAGCAGGTCACATGATGTCTTAATATTTTTACAGGAAACCTTGATGAGTTTGAGAATTGCACACAATTTGTACAAAAACTACTCAGATGCCCTTGGATCCCATATCCAACGACCTCGAAGCTCGTATCATCGTAGCATCTAAGATGAAGGAGGACATCATATTCTCATGTATGTAAGAATATCATGTGCTACCACACCTTAGATGCTTT
>NW_021307298.1:0-1126 GCF_002162155.2 Triticum dicoccoides
ATGGTACAGATGGATTCCTTGAATTTTTCTGATAATTTTTCATATATAAATTATTTAATTTGGAGTTACGGTTAATTTTCTATGAATTATTGAAGTTTAGCTATTTTCTGGAAATAATAAATCATTTAAGAATTATTTAAATTCCAGAAAACATTTACTGCGTCAGCAGTGCGTCACCGTGACGTCGGCAAGTCAACAGGGGTCGGTCAGGGTCAAACCTGACGTGTGGGGTCCACACGTCAGTGACTAACTAACTAACCTAATTTTAATTAGAGCCTGGGCCCGCATGTCAGTGTCAGCAGGGGGGTAATTAGTTAAAATAAACTAAACTAATTAACAGGGGGGCTGGCCCCACCTGTCATCGACCCAGGGGGGGTCAAACCCCTGGTCAGCAGGGCCTAACCCGCCGGCGGCTCGTCGCCGGTGGCAACAGGCGCGGCGGAGGGCGCGGGCTCGCTCCTCCGGCGTCCAAATGGACGGAGGAGAGCGGCTACGGGGAGCTGGAGCTCACCCGCGCCCATTTCAGCAAGCAGCAGCAGCTAGGGCGGCCGGAGACGATGGCCTCGAGCTCGGCAGCGGTGGCCGGAGCTCGGGCGTGCTCGGTTTCGGCGTTACACGGCACGGCGGGCGCGGCCGATGGGCTCTACGGGATGCTGGGGTCACCAGGAACACCCGGAGTCAACGAACGCAGGCGGAGAAGGTCGGGAGCACGGAGCTCACCGGCCATGGAGGACGGCGGCTTCGGTGCTCGTGGGGTGGCGGCTATAGGGCGCAATCGAAGGGGGAAAGAGGGAGGGGAGGCGTAGGACCTCACAGCGGTGCCGTAGGGATGGTTAGCCGGCTCGGGGGCGCGCCGGAGTGGCCGAATCGACGGAGAAGATCCTCGGCGGCCGGCGAGGGGAAAACGTCGGGGGTGGCGTTCCGGGGCTCTTCTGGTCGCGTGACACGGCGAGGAGGTCGAGGGAGGACCGGCGGAGCTTCCTGGGGCGTCGGTGAGGCTAGGGGTGGCCGGTGGCCATGGGTACGGCGACGATGGCGGCGAGCTCCGCTCGGTGCTGTGCGCGAGAGGGAAACAGAGGAGGGAATGGGGTCCAGGGGGAGAGAGGGGAGGTGCAGGGGGCGAGGG
>NW_021307299.1:0-1437 GCF_002162155.2 Triticum dicoccoides
AAAAAAATTGTAATTATTGATTTGTAATTAAACAAAATTATATATATATAAACATGGTTCATAAAAATAAATATTTGTATGCTTGTTACATATATTAAGGGTATCACAAAAAAAAACATAGAAGAAACAAATAAACTTTGTTAATGTTGGGCTGTTTGTTTTAGTTTTTGTTTGTCAATTTTCCATAGCCTATCATTTAATTTAAAATAGTTTAAGCAATTTCAAACGCCTACTAACTTATATGAACATTATAGATTGTTGTTTTCCCCGAATTGTTCTATTTGTAAAATGATTTAAGCAGCATTTTTTTCTAATATAACCAAATTCTTTTCTTATTATCAGATAAAACAGTTGTTTTAGTTTCAGATACAGTTCTATTATATATTATATATAGTTTTATGATGTAGTAAAAAATATTAAATATATTTTAGCATAGATATAAATTGATGGGTTCCGACATACGCACTGATGCAACGATGACAGACCGCACTGTAACACCGCGAGAAGAGGTGCATATAGCTAACCTTACTCTGTATCTATATTATATATGATAAAATGAATGGTGTATTTATATTTTTGTTTTTTTAGAATATAGTATACATGGATATGGACTCTGGAGATGCACGGAAAAAATCCATTGAGGGTTCAGATGCAATGTCGCTGCAAGCGGCCGGAAATTCACAACATAATCACGTCGAAGAGGTTATATCTCATAATAAACCAAAAAAGGATGTTAATTTATATTTTATCCCACAAGGTATTTTTTTATATATTATCAACATTTTTTGTGATATTGTCTTTTGTATTCAACTAATTTGGCTTTTATTGTTTACTAAGCTGGCTCACTTTTTTATGAATTTCATAGACTATGTTCGTACCCCTAGAGATATTACAGTCATCGAATCAATCAAGTCTGCCCCTAAAAATACCCAGTTTGTGGATATTGAAGATGCCTTGTTAGCAACTGACGATTTGGAATGCCTTATTAAAAATGACATGTTCTTACATGACGGTGTAAGACCAATTGCACAATCTTTGTAAATAATTGATTATATATAATATTATAATTTATAAATATAATCTAAATATTGTTTGCAGGAGATAAATGTTTACATATATTGCATGCTTGCTCATGAGCATCTACAAGACAGGGCGGGTGAAAAGGTACACATTATTAGCACGGTTGTATCGGGCCAGATAAAAGAAGACGGGGAAAGAGACATAGACCCATCATAATATCGTCGCATCGTGCGTCATGTTAATAGTTATCTACAACAAGATATGGTTAGTTTTTGTCTCGTAATCCATGCATATAATTATGGATTGTTTTTATTTAGTTCATATGTTTAATGATTTATTAATAACTATATCTAATTGTGACTGTGATTTGTATCTTATTTACACCAGTTATTCATTCCGATTAACATCCGGGCTACC
>NW_021307300.1:0-945 GCF_002162155.2 Triticum dicoccoides
ACAAGACCCAATCCTAAGACTAGCACAAAAGATCGTGTAGTTCATTTGCTAGAGCTTTGCCAATGTCAAGTATCTCTTCCTTTGACCATGAGATCGTGTAACTCCTGGATACCGTAGGAGTGCTTTGGGTGTATCAAACGTCACAACGTAACTGGGTGACTATAAAGGTGCACTACGGGTATCTCCGAAAGTATCTATTGTTTTATGCGGATCGAGACTGGGATTTGTCACTCCGTGTAAACGGAGAGGTATCTCTGGGCCCACTCGGTAGGACATCATCATATGCGCAATGTGACCAAGGAGTTGATCACGGGATGATGTGTTACGGAACGAGTAAAGTGACTTGCCGGTAACGAGATTGAACAAGGTATTGGATACCGACGATCGAATCTCGGGCAAGTAACATACCGATAGACAGGGAATTGAATACGGGATCGTTTGAGTCCTTAACATCGTGGTTCATCCGATGAGATCATCGTGGAACATGTGGGAGCCAACATGAGTATCCAGATCCCGCTGTTGGTTATTGACCGGAGAACGTCTCGGTCATGTCTGCATGTCTCCCGAACCCGTAGGGTCTACACACTTAAGGTTCGATGACGCTAGGGTTATAAAGGAAGCTTGTATGTGGTTACCGAATGTTGTTCGGAGTCCCGGATGAGATCCCGGACGTCATGAGGAGTTCCGGAATGGTCCGGAGGTAAAGATTTATATATAGGAAGTCCTGTTTCGGCCATCGGGACAAGTTTCGGGGTCATCGGTATTGTACCGGGACCACCGGAAGGGTCCCGGGGGCCCACCGGGTGGGGCCACCTGCCCCGGGGGGCCACATGGGCTGTAGGGGGTGCGCCTTGGCCTACATGGGCCAAGGGCACCAGCCCCAAGAGGCCCATGCGCCTGGGGAAACCCTAAAGGAAGAGTCCCAGCAGGGGAAGGCACCTCCTA
>NW_021307301.1:0-1128 GCF_002162155.2 Triticum dicoccoides
ATCCTATGGCTGAAGCATAGGGGATGACACTCATCTCTTCTTTATCTTTTGCCGTGGTCGGTGACTGAGCCGAGCTCAGTCTCACACCTTGTAACATAGGCAAGAACCCCTTCTTGGACTGATCCATTTTGAACCTCTTCAAAATCTTATCAAGGTATGTGCTTTGTGAAAGACCTATGAGGCGTCTCGATCTATCTCTATAGATCTTGATGCCTAATATATAAGCAGCTTCTCCAAGGTCCTTCATTGAAAAACACTTATTCAAGTAGGCCTTAATGCTGTCCAGAAATTCTATATTATTTCCCATCAAGAGTATGTCATCTACATATAATATGAGAAATGCTACAGAGCTCTCACTCACTTTCTTGTAAACGCAGGCTTCTCCATAAGTCTGCATAAACCCAAACGCTTTGATCATCTCATCAAAGCGAATGTTCCAACTCCGAGATGCTTGCACCAGTCCATAAATGGATCGCTGGAGCTTGCATACTTTGTTAGCGTTCCGAGGATCGACAAAACCTTCCGGCTGCATCATATACAGTTCTTCCTTAAGATGCCCGTTAAGGAATGCTGTTTTGACGTCCATCTGCCATATCTCATAATCATAGTATGCGGCAATTGCTAACATGATTCGGACGGACTTCAGCTTCGCTACGGGAGAGAAAGTCTCGTTGTAGTCAATCCCTTGAACTTGTCGATAACCCTTAGCGACAAGTCGAGCCTTATAAATGGTAACATTACCATTCGCGTCCGTCTTCTTCTTAAAAATCCATTTGTTTTCTATCGCTCGCCGATCATCGGGCAAGTCTGTCAAAGTCCATACTTTGTTTTCATACATGGATTCTATCTCGGATTTCATGGCTTCAAGCCATTTGTTGGAATCCGGGCCCGCCATCGCTTCTTCATAGTTCGAAGGTTCATTGTTGTCTAACAACATGATTTCCAGGACAGGGTTGCCGTACCACTCTGGTGCGGAACGTGTCCTTGTGGACCTACGAAGTTCAGTAGTAACTTGATCCGAAGTACCTTGATCATCATCATTGTTTTCCTCTTCAGTTGGTGTGGGCATCACAGGAACGGTTTCCTGCGCTGCGCCACTTTCCCGCTCAAGAGGTAGTACTTCATCGA
>NW_021307302.1:0-1437 GCF_002162155.2 Triticum dicoccoides
AAAAAAATTGTAATTATTGATTTGTAATTAAACAAAATTATATATATATAAACATGGTTCATAAAAATAAATATTTGTATGCTTGTTACATATATTAAGGGTATCACAAAAAAAAACATAGAAGAAACAAATAAACTTTGTTAATGTTGGGCTGTTTGTTTTAGTTTTTGTTTGTCAATTTTCCATAGCCTATCATTTAATTTAAAATAGTTTAAGCAATTTCAAACGCCTACTAACTTATATGAACATTATAGATTGTTGTTTTCCCCGAATTGTTCTATTTGTAAAATGATTTAAGCAGCATTTTTTTCTAATATAACCAAATTCTTTTCTTATTATCAGATAAAACAGTTGTTTTAGTTTCAGATACAGTTCTATTATATATTATATATAGTTTTATGATGTAGTAAAAAATATTAAATATATTTTAGCATAGATATAAATTGATGGGTTCCGACATACGCACTGATGCAACGATGACAGACCGCACTGTAACACCGCGAGAAGAGGTGCATATAGCTAACCTTACTCTGTATCTATATTATATATGATAAAATGAATGGTGTATTTATATTTTTGTTTTTTTAGAATATAGTATACATGGATATGGACTCTGGAGATGCACGAAAAAAATCCATTGAGGGTTCAGATGCAATGTCGCTGCAAGCGGCCGGAAATTCACAACATAATCACGTCGAAGAGGTTATATCTCATAATAAACCAAAAAAGGATGTTAATTTACATTTTATCCCACAAGGTATTTTTTTATATATTATCAACATTTTTTGTGATATTGTCTTTTGTATTCAACTAATTTGGCTTTTATTGTTTACTAAGCTGGCTCACTTTTTTATGAATTTCATAGACTATGTTCGTACCCCTAGAGATATTACAGTCATCGAATCAATCAAGTCTGCCCCTAAAAATACCCAGTTTGTGGATATTGAAGATGCCTTGTTAGCAACTGACGATTTGGAATGCCTTATTAAAAATGACATGTTCTTACATGACGGTGTAAGACCAATTGCACAATCTTTGTAAATAATTGATTATATATAATATTATAATTTATAAATATAATCTAAATATTGTTTGCAGGAGATAAATGTTTACATATATTGCATGCTTGCTCATGAGCATCTACAAGACAGGGCGGGTGAAAAGGTACACATTATTAGCACGGTTGTATCGGGCCAGATAAAAGAAGACGGGGAAAGAGACATAGACCCATCATAATATCGTCGCATCGTGCGTCATGTTAATAGTTATCTACAACAAGATATGGTTAGTTTTTGTCTCGTAATCCATGCATATAATTATGGATTGTTTTTATTTAGTTCATATGTTTAATGATTTATTAATAACTATATCTAATTGTGACTGTGATTTGTATCTTATTTACACCAGTTATTCATTCCGATTAACATCCGGGCTACC
>NW_021307303.1:0-1666 GCF_002162155.2 Triticum dicoccoides
TTTTTTTTTCCTCACACTTTTTTTTTCTTTCTCTCCTTTTTTTTTCTCTGACTTTTTTTTCCTTTTTTGTTTTTCTCGTTTTTTTTCTCTCTTTTTTTCTCCCTCTTTCCAAAACAAACTTGATAAGATGCAGATTGGATCAAGTGAAGATGTGAACGATCTCAACTATTATTATGACAATGAATGGTGGGTAGCACGTGGTGGAAATTGATGGATGGGTGGTGGACAGCGGAAGAGATAATGATGCAGCGGTGGCGTGACTAATGTGAACAGAACTCGAAACTCTAAACGAACTAGACACTAAGACCAGCAACTCGACACGACGATGCAATCGATAATTCAACTATGCAATCAATGAAAAGAAAATTGCAAAGGCTCAGACTGGCTTGGACCGAGGATGAATAGATCTAACTCTTTTTTGTGGCTTTTTCTTGGACAATAGGTAAGAAAGTAAATCTAATCTAGGAAAACTGGAAATTCTCACCGAGCAACCTGAAAACTGATACCACTTGATAGAGACGGGGTGTCCCGATCTTTCGATGAGATGATAACTATCGATTTGGTGGAGACGACTTTGACGATTCGACTACAAACGTGCACGATGTTGCGCCTTAGCAATCGCTAAACCAATCTCCTGAGGTTACTGACGATGCTGGAAGCACGGTCAGCCTGACCACGAAGGTCTATTCCTGCAAGCAATCGAAGAACGAGCTAGAATATGATAAAGCAATCTGAATATTGCAAATAAATATGAAGTATTGATAATGGTGGGGATCCGGAAGCGGTCTTGGTCTGGTCGTTGGACACAAACGAAGTACACGAAGTTGCAATGGCTAACTTTTAACTAAACAAATCCCCAAGGAAAAGCTACTAGATGGATCTACTTATATAGGAGCAAGGGGTGGCGGCCAAGGAGGTGGGAGGACGTCCCAAGGCAGCCTAAAACTAAATCTAGGTCGTACAAGGCCAATGGGCCCAAGTGGAGGTGATGTAACACCTTTGGACTTGTAGTTTGACTCAGATTCTGCTGCAGCATCAGATTGTTTCGTCCACAACTCAACGCTCCGGACGAATTTGAAGGTGATTCCAATTGGGTTGTAAAGTGCACGCAATCTAGTTTCCAACAAAAAAAGAATCACCCAATTCAGAGTCCGTATGAAAAACTTGTGTGCGTTTTGAGTCAGGTGTGTCTGTGCAGTCCGAATCTGAATCCAGAACGTGAGAGACTTGGACTCTATCTTCTCTTGGGCCAAAAGTGACGTGAGAGAACTTTTTGGACAGCAAATAAACATCTCTTTCTTCCTTATCTTCATATGTGGATTGTACAAATGTCCCATACACCTGCAATTAGACAAAACACAAAAGTGTGTGAAGTATTTTTGTTCTGGATAACATAAATAGATTATTGAATACTTTGCACTAGAAATCACCTGACAAATATGCATATATGCAATATTTTTGGTCATATCCAAGGTAGTCATGTCCTCATCACGTCGCTATCTTCAATTTGAGTACTCACGGAGCCAAAACTGACTTCGTATGAGGAAGATACACCTGTTTTACTGAACAGTGCGCAA
The DNA here is from genome assembly GCF_002162155.2 of Triticum dicoccoides. Classification (NCBI taxonomy): domain Eukaryota; kingdom Viridiplantae; phylum Streptophyta; class Magnoliopsida; order Poales; family Poaceae; genus Triticum; species Triticum dicoccoides. The sequence goes on from NW_021307303.1 coordinate 1,578, forward strand.
AACAGATTCCAATCCGAATTCAGGTACGAGATTGATTCTAGATAGATCCAATTTTTTTTATTCTCTTTTTTTTTCTCACGGCTTTTTTT
>NW_021307304.1:0-2021 GCF_002162155.2 Triticum dicoccoides
CCCCTACCCGTGTTTTCTAGCTTGATTTTGTTGTGTTCTAGCCTAAATCCGAAAATCCCCACCAAAAATAGCCCCAATTTTTTTTGTGATTTGTTGGTTTGATGATGTTCTGTTGATTTTGATCCATGGATTTGCTTGGTTTCAAGTGGATCTAGCATCTCCCCAAGTTTCCCCATCTTCCATCCACAAAATCTAGTCAATTTTGACCCCGAAATCTCCATTTTCCGCCCAAAATCGCGTCCCGGAACTCAATGTTCGCGTTGACCCCGACCCACCGGACGACCGGCGTTTTACGGACGTCCGGACCTGCACGAAGCACCGGACGTCCGACCTTTCCCGGACGACCGGAACCCCTAACCCGAACCAAATTTACGGATTTCCGACTTTCCCGGACGTCCGATGCTCCGGACATCCGACCTTTACGGACGTCCGTAACCTGTAGATATTGACTTCGGCTGATTCTTGTTTCGGCCATAACTAATTCATCCGAACTCCGTTTTTGACGTTCTTTAGCTTGTTTTGAAGCTCTTGACATCCCCTATCCCACAAAATACCACCAAAACCATTTGACTCCATCAAATTTTCGAAAATTTGGCAAGTTTTCCTAGGCCCTCCACCATATCATCCGCATAGCCACCACCGACTTCCGCAACCTAACCCAATTTGTTCACCATAGCATTAGTGGTTGCTTGAGTAGTGATTCGAGTCTCCTAAGGTGTTTCAGCTACTTAGGGAAAATTTCTTCTTCATCAACCACCACCACCACTTCCGCATAACCTTGCCCACCATACATTTTGCCACCACCAACTTAACCCAATAGTTGTTTGAGCTTGTTTGAGTTGTGGCTTGTGTCTCCTAAGGTGTTTCGGCTACTTAGGGACGGCAACTTCAACATTGACTCGCATAACCCATCATCCCATTTCCACATTGCCGAGTGCAAACCACCACCGCTTTCCCGCTACCACCATTTGACATTTGTCATTTGAGATTTTGAGTTCGCGGTTTTTCCGTTTCCTAAGGTGTTTTGGCTACTTAGGGACGAGTCTCCATCATCTTGGTATCTACATCAAGAACACCGCCACTCATCATCGCAAAGGACGGTAACCTCGACGACACCATTGTATATTCCCTTGCAATTGCATTGTTAACCCCTAGCCCATTTTGCGTCACTTTCCTATCGAGACTAGCCATTTGAGTATTGCCGGCAACGTTACTTGTGCACATTAGTGATCATACTTCCCGTTGCATACATACCATACCATTGTGGTGCATATATTGGTATCATATCTTGTGTCTCAAGTTTGTTCCCGCATATACACAATTGCTATCTTGGTTTGTGCATTGTGCAAAAGTGGCCATATAGAAAAAAAAGAAATAAAGCTTTTAAGCAAAAGAAAGAGAGCAAAGAAGCTTGTAAGCAAGTGCCATAGCATCATACCACATTGCATATAAGATTGTCATATCCGATCATCTTGGATCATCTTGAGAGAAACACCGGGAACCATACATACATAGCATACTTGGGATAGAAAGTATATCCATTTTGCATCTTATAGGTTGTGCACAAGTGTCGTATCCGCCTATTGAGCAATCGTGCTAGCGTCTCTCTTGAGTTGTGCAACACGAGCGTTTTCCATGGATTCCACATTTTGTGCTCATTCCTTGGTTGCACGACCCCATTTATCTATCCGTGTGTGTGTTTCCGTGTGCCACATATTGCTATTGGTCCATTTGTTTCACTTGCGAATTTGTGAATCTCTTTCAACATTATTGACTTTTGCTAACATTTTGCATTAAATTTTTGTGCCACTATCCTCACCGAGCTCCACCATAAGCTTTACTTGTGTAGGTGTGAGGACCGACAAGGATTGGTACCAATAGTGCTATTTCATTGTCCGCATTTGAGTGAACTTGATTCATTGTCAACATCGATCAAGGTACATTAGTATAAGTTCTTCTCTTTCTCCCACTCATATTTGCTCGAGTCTTGTGATGGATAGGCAAGGCATTTCCTCTCCGGT
>NW_021307305.1:0-1289 GCF_002162155.2 Triticum dicoccoides
AACCCTGTTCACATCGTTCGGGGCCGTATGGGAAACCTCGGCCGGACTCCCTGCGGATGGAACCTGAATAGGCGATAAACCTAGACTGGAGGCTTAGGTGATTAGGTAGGTCGTGGCCGACACCCACGTTGGGCTTCCGCTTGAAGGTTGCCGAGTACATGTCGTGTAAACGACGGTAAGTGGTGAGAGCGTGTATGAAGAAGTACACCCCTGCAGGGTTAACATGATCTATTCGAATAGCCGCGTCCGCGGTAAAGGACTACTTGGTTGCCTATACAGTTCATAGACAATGTAAATGGAAACTGTTAAAAGCCTCAAGATAAGTGTGAGTGCCGAGGATGGCTCTTCCGTAGGAAGACGGAGGTGGATCCTCGGTAGTGTATTGAAGTGGTGAGTAGTGGACTCGTGTGCGCAAAACCATTTCAAGTTGGAGTATCGTAGGATATTCTAGCCACGAGTCAAAGCTGGCTTGCTGCAATAACTCCACCAACCCTTCTTGATAATATGCATGTATGTAGGATCTGATGTAAGTCTTGCTGAGTACCTTTGTACTCATGTTGCTATAATTTACATTTTTACAGAAGACGCTGCAACCCCTTCTGATGGGTTCTATGTAGACGTTGACATCAACGAGTAGGCTAAAGGCCCAGGTGGTGACCCTGAGCTTGTGAAGGACCACGTAGTATAGCTAGGCTTTCCAAGCCTCTTTTATTTTACTAAGTTGTCTGTACTCAGACAAGTTACTTCCGCTGCTGGTTTGTATGACTGTATGACTTGTATGTTGGGTCGTGAGACCCGTACCTTTGTGTATGTTATGTATGGCCCCCTGAGCCTTAAATAAAGTACTTGTGTCGTAGAGTCATGTTGTGATGCTTCGTTGTATTTGCACATATCGAGCATATTGTGTGCATGATTGAAATGCTTGGTATGTGTGGGATCTGACTATCTAGTTGTTTATCTTTAGTAGCCTCTCTTACCGGGAAATGTCTCCTAGTGTTACCGCTGAGCCATGGTAGCTTGCTACTGCTCTGGAACACTTAGGCTGGCCGGCATGTGTCCTTCTTCGTTCCTGTGTCTGTCCCTTCGGGGAAATGTCACGCTTTGAGTACCGGAGTCCTGTTAGCCCGCTACAGCCCGGTTTACCGGAGTCCTTCTAGCCCAGTGCTACAGCCCGGACCCACTTGCTGATGACCGACACGTTCGAAGCTGGGTCATGGATGCCTGTCCCTGTAAGTCTGTGCCACTTTGGGTTTACGACTAGTCATGTCAGCCCGGGCTCTTTATCATAT